>NC_090267.1:490100557-490400557 GCF_040414725.1 Anabrus simplex
AGGAGGCACGAGCAACTTAATGGCTAATACGCAACACAATCTTGTTTATACAATATCTTCTATGAAGAACGACCCACGACCCCTTCTTAACGAGACCAATGAGCCAAGAATGCAACTATAGTTCCTGATTATTGGGTAGTGTCTAACGCCACCTTTCTTTTGCTTTCTTCCTTTCTTTTTTCTTTCTTAATACATTCACCCTTAAGGGTTGGTTTTTCCCTCGACTCAGGGAGGGATCCCACCTCTACCGCCCATCTTATTATCACAGTGTGACTTCTCCTCTTGGAGAACAATCATTGAACGAGAAATGCAACCATGCAAGCTAAGGGCGCCAATTTTTAAGTTGAGGACTTAAAGATAAAAATTTATAATCAAGCTTGGACGGACTCTTATTAGTGCACTAATCATTAAGCAGGAGAATTAAAAATCAAAAGGCTAATTAAGGCAGATTGATTAAAATGAACTAGAAAAATACTATTTATTATATTTAATATAAATGACGACGGTTTAACGAGAACTGAATTTAAAATAGAAAATGAATTTAACAAAAAATTGAATGACTCTACTTCGCGAAAACTTGCAATATCTTTAACTCGCTTGCTCACCATGTAGTCTTGTTCTGCTGGTCCTGGGAAAGCTTCCATCCTTGTAGCGGGAACATCATCGGTCGTCTTTGAGATCTCTTCATCTGCAGCTAAGTACCATTCCTGCCTTGCCAATTGCACCCACCACTAATTGGAAGATGACTTCAAAACTAACACTCCCTACTATGCTTTATCCCATATATTGGAGATAAGCCCTAAGTCATAGTTAGAAGAACCACCTTGGGTTATATGGAGAGGATACTCAATTAAGAATCCTTCCGACTTTACTGAAAATGTGCTCTGAAGTTTCATTTCTATCTAGATTAATACTACCTATAGACTTAGACTGGTTCAAACCGGTCTTGTAGCCGTGCTGTACGTACTTCCTGATGAGAGTGGCTATACACCCCTCATTCAGAATTTCTAAGTATCGAGACGAAGAATCAAGTAGAGAATCAAGTAGAAGAATCACGTAGAATAATATCGATCAGAATAATACGTCGAAGTCTCGTAGAAGATCAGTAGAAGATGAAGCCAAGAGCTCCAACACGCCCTTTTATAACCTTCTCTGGCGCTAATTACAGGTCGTTACACGTGGTCCAATCAGATGACACGTCTCTCCCCACTCCATATATTAGAGTTGACGGGTCTTAATCATGATGTCAACTGTTCTTCTATTAGTCCTTTCACTCAGTATCCATGGCAACATGACGCTCCTTTGAAAATATAGGCGGTGAACAGTTTGAATAATTCTGGTCGAAATACGGTAGCTTACGTTAGGACGCGTGAACACGTGCTCGCTTTTCCCAGAACTTGGTGTCTAAATTTGTCCTTCCTTCTTCCTCGGTGATGTGGCAAGATAGAGGAAATCTACTGCAAGTTAATTTTAAACGAATGTCGCAAGAATCTAAGTGAATATTAGGATATTCAGCCCTCGTTTACAAGTCGTAGTTACAAAGTAATGAAATGATAGTGAGCAAATGATTAAACATGAATTATAAATGCAATTACATACCAAAATAAATATCATGACGTTAAATTCCTGAATTAATTACACATAATAAAATTAACATAATTACACTGTAACGTCTGGAACGTTACATACGCCCCCATGAGTTCTTAACAAATATCACACGAGTTGAGAACTCACACACTTACTCCCACATTGACTTGAAATGCCTCTATTACCTGCCCATAACGAGCGACATTATTTTCATACAATTAATTATATCTCACTGTTTCCATATCTCTCTTAGACTGCTTACCATTGTGAATGTCTGTTATTTCAGTTCATCTTGAGGTTTAGATACTAAATTATGCCCAACACAAGCAACTTTCCATTTTTGTAAAAAACAAGATTATCCTAGAGAATATAACATAATATATATACAATTCAGATTACAGACTCTGCCGAGTGTCTATTTGTCCTTTTACTCCCCATCTCTCCGACATTCTTTGCTAGATAGCAGTAACACGTTCTCTTCCAATCTTTAACATTAGAACCATGGAAAACAAATGATACAAACAATTTACACTTTTATCACTCTTTCGAATGTTTCAACCTTATCTTGAAGCATTATGCAATACACTTCACACGAATTCACACGTGATTTAAGCTCACGGTAAAATTATTGCAAGTTAGAAATGCACATACGGGAAAATTAATTATTTGCCGTCGTCAGCTTTAATTAGCCTTCTGTAACATCTCAGAAAACAAATAATATATATAAAATTTCATGGCCTCACATACGGAAAACAGATGATCTATCGTCAATGAACGAGCGTAAATCTACCGATACGCACAAACACCTCCCTTGTTTACAAACACAACCAGGAAATACCACCACAATTGAGACGTAACTCATTCCGCTCGTAGTCTGACATAACAAGTAGCAACTTCCCCGAGTTACTGACCTATATCTCACAATCCGGTTCAGCCACCTCACACGACAGGTATCTCCGTAAACTACTAATGTTATATGAACCATTCATTACGCTCTCGCCATCCGCTAACTTGTAAGCACAGGGTCCTAGTTTTCTATGTACTTTATAAGGGCCTTGATATAAAAGAAAAAATTTCTTTGTTACCTTATCCTCATTGTTTGACAACATGTGAACTCTCACCAAAACCATATCACCTACCTCAAAGTTATCAAGTACCTTACGTTTCTGCTGCCTTTTACGTTTATCTCCAGATTTAATCAGGTTCTCCCGTGCCAGTCGGACGTAAAATTCAGCATTACGAGGTGGTTTCACAGGCAAACCTAACACTCTCACTACGCTCTCATATTCAATACACAGACGTATTGATCTATCAGACTTAGGCACGACAATTAAGGGATTAACGTATTGACTGTTTGATAATTCAATCACATCGTCTGCTAACATAGCTTGAATTTGATCCTCTACGGCTTTTGCATATTTGTGTGGTATCGGATACCGCGGTCCGCTGAATGGACTCTTATCCAGCACAGAAAAAGAATGTTCGTACAAATGGGTAACACCAGGTTTCTCGGAGAAAATCTCCACGTGTTCACATAACACTTCAAATAACTTGTCCTTCTGGATTTCATTTAACTCATTTCTACTTACGGCTTCTTTCAAGCCACATATTTTATCCTCATTAATCCACAACTGGCACAACTTCAGGCCCTCACTAGCCTCTTCATTTACTTTAGAAACCTCTCTCATTCTCCACACTGTACTAACTTCCGTATTCCTCTGAATTTCCTCCTCAAACTTGACCTTGATATCCTCATTATTCCACCTCAAATTTAGCACTAGATCATAGTAATTTAACTGAGCCAATTTTAACGTTAACCAGTCAGATCCCAAGATAAGATCAAATATCAAATGCGGAATTACCAAACATGTTTGAACGCTAATAGAATTATTAATGCAGATCGGGACAGCTACTTGTTTACAAATTTGCTTAGACCTCTTTCCAACAGCCGTAATGATGAAAGTAGACTTAACAGGCATTTCCTCCAACTGAATACCCTGTTTCACTAATGACTCATACCACTGAGAACTAATACATGATATTTGGCTACCAGAATCAATCAAAACTTTAACGCACGCCCCCCAGACTTTCAATTTAACAACGGGATTGACTACTTTATTACATGAATCTCCATTATTCTGCTCGGGTTCATACAACAAATCGTCTCTAACATCTAGGTCATATGGTAACACTTTCATGACAAGACACTTCGCTACCTTCGTACTAGGCTGGAATTCTGACCTAACATTACAGCCTCTAGTTAGTTTAAAGGTTCCCTTTGTGTATTGACGTTGGACTCATTAGTACATTGCTCTGGCCTCCGTTGGGAATTTCCTGTCCTATATTCAGGTGCTCCGCTCCTGCTGTTCTGCTGAGGTCTGAACTGATTGCGAGCTTCGTGATTCTGTGTTCTACCGTTATGTCTCATTCCGTTGTGATGACTAAAGTTCTGAATATTCTCCGTTCTACTCCTAAGGTTACCTAAAGCATCAAAACTGCCTAGTAGGTTCTCCATCTCCTGAATAGTTCCAACTTTTTGCATGCAGGCCGCTTCTCTCACCCTGTCCGGAAAATGTCTTAAAAGTAGTCTTACTACATCAGACCCCTCGGTTATACCATCTAAGTTCTGACAAATCATGACATGTGCCAGGAAGTACTCGGTCATAGTAACTCCTTCATGCTGTTTGTACCTCCCAAATACCACCCTTTCTCTCTCCCGAGCTTGTATCGCTTCATTCCAGAATTTCTCTCTAAACTTATTTCTGAATTCTTTCAGGTTCGTCATCGTTTGCCTATATACCATGAACCAAGACCGAGTTTCTCCTACAAAAGCATGGTCAATATTTTCCATAACGCCTTCCCAGTCCATAGACCCTTCCTCTAGACGCTTTTCAAATCGTTTTTCTATCATCTTAAGGAAATCTAGCGGGTTCGTTTGTTTCCCATTAAATTTAGGTAGTTCAATTTCCCTAATGTAGCTATTTCCTAGACATTGCCTTCCCGTGAAAACCTGTTTATCCTTTGCCACCTGTTTTAACTGATTTTCTGCTTTCTCTATCCGGCATTCTACCTCTTTGTCTCTCCTATCAATTTCGCTCTCCAAATTAACCTGCTTCTCTTTCAATGTCCTAATTTCAATCTTATTCTCTTCAGCTATCGCAAACCTTTCTTCACTTGCCCGGGTCTCATCTTCTATTCTAAGCTTTACCGTGTCAATCTCTTGTTGGACGTGGTCTTTAAATATCCGTATTTCCCCTCTTTGAGTCTCAACTCTCTTATCAATACTAGTGACCTGCCTCATTACTTCCTCCCTAGTAGAGTTGTTTTCCTTCCCCATTAATTCCAGGAATTCACTTCTCTGCTCCGCAAACTTTTCTTCTACCTCTTTCCCTTGCCGTACATATTCCCTTTCCTGGTCCTCTAATCGCTTATTAAAATGTTAATTTTTTACCACCAGATCGCGTAACTGCCTACTGTGTTCGTCCATTCTCCGATTCGCTTCCTCCTTATTTTCCCTCATCTCCCTGCTTAATTCAGCTTTAGTTTGTTCTAACTGTTCTTTCAGTTCAGATTTAGTTTGTTCTAATTCACCTTTAAGCCCAGATTTAGTTTGTTCCAATTCATTTTTATTTCAGTTTTACTGTCCTCTATCTTACTTAACATTAACTGCATCATTCCCATTAACTGATCATTATTATTACTTTCATTGTTAGTGTTTACTTCCGCTTCGCCCACCATCCTAATATCATCTGACTCCATACCGACTTCTTTCTGCTTGCCTTCACTCTCCATACTACTTACACTTCTATCTTCAATTTCCTCTCCTAGACTACACAACTCTTCCTCTGAACTCAATACATTATTGCCTTTTATCGCCCGTCCACTGCGCAACATCCTCTCCTCTTTCGTCTGATCAGCCATGACCCTTCCCACAATCAAACACTCCTAATGCAACGTGGATATCCAAATTTTGCCCATAATACGAATTCTGATATCGTTACTGTCATTAACTGCTCCGTACTTAATGATTTTCTCGCCACACGTTGGAGCGGCATTTATGTGACTTCCCCTCTTGGAGAACAATCATTGAATGAGAAATGCAACCATGCAAGCTAAGGGCGCCAATCTTTAAGTTGAGGACTTAAAGATAAAAATTTATAATCAAGCTTGGACGGACTCTTATTTGTGCACTAATCATTAAGCAGGAGAATTAAAAATCAAAAGGCTAATTAAGGCAGATTGATTAAAATGAACTAGAAAAATACTATTTATTATATTTAATATAAATGACGACGGTTTAACGAGAACTGAATTTAAAATAGAAAATGAATTTAACAAAAAATTGAATGACTCTACTTCGCGAAAACTTGCAATATCTTTAACTCGCTTGCTCACCATGTAGTCTTGTTCTGCTGGTCCTGGGAAAGCTTCCATCCTTGTAGCGGGAACATCATCGGTCGTCTTTGAGATCTCTTCATCTGCAGCTAAGTACCATTCCTGCCTTGCCAATTGCACCCACCACTAATTGGAAGATGACTTCAAAACTAACACTCCCTATTATGCTTTATCCCATATATTGGAGATAAGCCCTAAGTCATAGTTAGAAGAACCACCTTGGGTTATATGGAGAGGATACTCAATTAAGAATCCTTCCGACTTTACTGAAAATGTGCTCTGAAGTTTCATTTCTATCTAGATTAATACTACCTATAGACTTAGACTGGTTCAAACCGGTCTTGTAGCCGTGCTGTACGTACTTCCTGATGAGAGTGGCTATACACCCCTCATTCAGAATTTCTAAGTATCGAGACGAAGAATCAAGTAGAGAATCAAGTAGAAGAATCACGTAGAATAATATCGATCAGAATAATACGTCGACGTCTCGTAGAAGATCAGTAGAAGATGAAGCCAAGAGCTCCAACACGCCCTTTTATAACCTTCTCTGGCGCTAATTACAGGTCGTTACACGTGGTCCAATCAGATGACACGTCTCTCCCCACTCCATATATTAGAGTTGACGGGTCTTAATCATGATGTCAACTGTTCTTCTATTAGTCCTTTCACTCAGTATCCATGGCAACATGACGCTCCTTTGAAAATATAGGCGGTGAACAGTTTGAATAATTCTGGTCGAAATACGGTAGCTTACGTTAGGACGCGTGAACACGTGCTCGCTTTTCCCAGAACTTGGTGTCTAAATTTGTCCTTCCTTCTTCCTCGGTGATGTGGCAAGATAGAGGAAATCTACTGCAAGTTAATTTTAAACGAATGTCGCAAGAATCTAAGTGAATATTAGGATATTCAGCCCTCGTTTACAAGTCGTAGTTACAAAGTAATGAAATGATAGTGAGCAAATGATTAAACATGAATTATAAATGCAATTACATACCAAAATAAATATCATGACGTTAAATTCCTGAATTAATTACACATAATAAAATTAACATAATTACACTGTAACGTCTGGAACGTTACAACAGTACTTAAATACTGGTCTCTGTGGATATCGAACTCACACCCTCTAGTTTACAACGCCAGTGAGAAAATGAGGCGAATGGTGTTTGTAACTTATTGCTTACTTTCTAACGTAATCTTGTTACTAGAGTAGAGAAATACACTGACTGACAGAGCAAATGCAACACCAAGAAGGAGTGGTTCGAAAGGGATGAAAGTTGGGGAAAAAACAGAGTCGGCACGGAAGAATAATTGGTGTTTATTTCAAACCGATATGCAGGTTACACAATGCACACGGCATCGACTCAGTAGGATGTAGGACCACCGCGAGCGGCGATGCACGCAGAAACACGTCGAGGTACAGAGTCAATAAGAGTGCGGATGGTGTCCTGAGGGATGGTTCGCCATTCTCTGTCAACCATTTGCCACAGTTGGTCGTCCGTACGAGGCTGGGGCAGAGTTTGCAAACGGCGTCCAATGAGATCCCACACGTGTGCAATTGGTGAGAGATCCGGAGAGTACGCTGGCCACGGAAGCATCTGTACACCTCGTAGAGCCTGTTTGGAGATGCGAGCAGTGTGTGGGCGGGCATTATCCTGCTGAAACAGAGCATTGGGCAGCCCCTGAAGGTACGGGAGTGCCACCGGCCGCAGCATATGCTGCACGTAGCGGTGGGCATTTAACGTGCCTTGAATACGCACTAGAGGTGACGTGGAATCATACGCAATAGCGCCCCAAACCATGATGCCGCGTTGTCTAGCGGTAGGGCGCTCCACAGTTACTGCCGGATTTGACCGTTCTCCACGCCGACGCCACACTCGTCTGCGGTGACTATCACTGACAGAACAGAAGCGTGACTCATCGGAGAACACGACGTTCCGCCATTCCCTCATCCAAGTCGCTCTAGCCCGGCACCATGCCAGGCGTGCACGTCTATGCTGTGGAGTCAATGGTAGTCTTCTGAGCGGACGCCGGGAATGCAGGCCTCCGTCAACCAATCGACGGGAAATTGTTCTGGTCGATATTGGAACAGCCAGGGTGTCTTGCACATGCTGAAGAATGGCGGTTGACGTGGCGTGCGGGGCTGCCACCGCTTGGCGGCGGATGCACCGATCCTCGCGTGCTGACGTCACTCGGGCTGCGCCTGGACCCCTCGCACGTGCCACATGTCCCTGCGCCAACCATCTTCGCCACAGGCGCTGCACCGTGGACACATCCCTATGGGTATCGGCTGCGATTTGACGAAGCGACCAACCTGCCCTTCTCAGCCCGATCACCATACCCCTCGTAAAGTCGTCTGTCTGCTGGAAATGCCTCCGTTGACGGCGGCCTGGCATTCTTAGCTATACACGTGTCCTGTGGCACACGACAACACGTTCTACAATGACTGTCGGCTGAGAAATCACGGTACGAAGTGGGCCATTCGCCAACGCCATGTCCCATTTATCGTTCGCTACGTGCGCAGCACAGCGGCGCATTTCACATCATGAGCATACCTCAGTGACGTCAGTCTACCCTGCAATTGGCATAAAGTTCTGACCACTCCTTCTTGGTGTTGCATTTGCTCTGTCAGTCAGTGTATTAATGCCACCTGTTTGGAGGAAATTCACGACATCTGGTTTACAAGACCGTTTTTTATATTTCAAAACAGATAGCCCTATGTGGGACGTGGCATATGATGGTGCAATGCAGTTGCTGACAGGCAAGAATAACCTGTCCTTACAAATTATATATGGATCCACAGATAGTGGAGTTATTAGAATGCATCAAGTTCCACTTTGTGCAAAAGTAACGAAAGATATTAAAATAAATGTAACAATATTTGGACATTTATTATTTCATGAAATTTTTGAAATTTCTGCCGTTTACACTCCAGGGTGATTGATGAACGACGAAAATACAAGAATGCTAGAAATGAAGAGGGCAGAAAAGAATACAGGCGATTAAAGAATCAAGTGGATAGAAAGTGCAAGGTAGCTAAGGAAGAATGGCTGAAGGAGAAGTGCAAGGATGTCGAAGGCTGTATGGTCCTGGGAAAGGTAGATGCTGCATACAGGAAAATCAAGGAAACCTTTGGAGAAAGGAAATCTACGTGCATGAATATTAAGAGCTCAGATGGAAAGCCACTTCTAGGAAAAGAAGACAAAGCAAAAAGATGGCAGGAGCATATCCAACAGTTGTATCAAGGTAACGATGTAGATAATTTCGTTCTGGAACATGAAGAGGCTGTTGATGCTGATGAAATGGGAGACCCAATTTTGAGGTCAGAGTTTGACAGAGCTGTGAGTGACCTAAATAGGAACAAGGCACCTGGAATTGATGATATTCCCTCTGAATTACTGACTGCCTTAGGAGAAACCAGCATGGTAAGGTTATTTCATTTTGTGTGCAAGATGTATGAGACAGGAGAAGTCCCATCCGATTTTCGGCAGAATGTTGTTATACCTATTCCCAAGAAAGCCGGTGCTGACAGGTGTGAAAACTACCGCACTATTAGTTTAGTATCTCATGCCTGCAAAATTTTAACATGTATTATTTACAGAAGAATGGAAAAACAAGTTGAAGCTGAGTTGGGGGAAGATCAATTTGGCTTCAGAAGAAATGTAGGAACACGTGAAGCAATCCTGACTTTACGTCTGATCTTAGAGGATCGAATCAAGAAGGACAAGCCCACGTACATGGCATTCGTAGATATAGAAAAGGCATTCGATAATGTTGATTGGACCAGGCTATTTATGATTCTGAAGATGATAGGGATCAGATACCGAGAACGAAGAATTATCTACAACCTGTATAAAAATCAGTCTGCAGTGATAAGAATCGAGGGCTTTGAAAAAGAAGCAGCAATCCAGAAAGGAGTGAGGCAAGGCTGCAGTTTGTCCCCTCTCCTTTTCAATGTTTACATAGAACAGGCTGTAAAGGAAATCAAAGAGAAATTTGGAAAGGGAATCACAGTCCAAGGAGAGGAAATCAAAACCTTGAGATTTGCCGATGATATTGTTATTTTATCTGAGACTGCAGAAGATCTCGAGAAGTTGCTGAATGGTATGGATGAAGTCTTAGGTAAGGAGTACAAGATGAAAATAAATAAGTCCAAAACAAAAGTAATGGAGTGCAGTCGAACGAAGGCAGGTGATATAGGAAATATTAGATTAGGAAACGAAGTCTTAAAGGAAGTAGATGAATATTGTTACTTGGGTAGTAAAATAACCAACGATGGCAGAAGTAAGGAGGACATAAAATGCAGACTAGCACAAGCAAGGAAGAGCTTTCTTAAGAAAAGAAATTTGCTCACTTCAAACATTGATATCGGAATTAGAAAGATGTTTTTGAAGACTTTTGTGTGGAGCGTGGCATTGTATGGAAGTGAAACATGGACGATAACTAGCTCAGAAAGAAAGAGAATAGAAGCTTTTGAAATGTGGTGTTATAGAAGAATGCTGAAGGTGAGATGGATAGATCGAATCACGAATGAAGAGATACTGAATCGAATTGGTGAGAGGAGATCGATTTGGCTAAATTTGACGAGAAGAAGAGATAGAATGATAGGACACATCTTAAGACACCCAGGAATTGTTCAGTTGGTTTTTGAAGGAAGTGTAGGTGGCAAGAACGGTAGGGGTAGACCAAGGTATGAATATGACAAACAGATTAGAGCAGATGTAGGATGCAATTGTTACGTAGAAATGAAAAGGTTAGCACAGGATAGGGTGGCATGGAGAGCTGCATCAAACCAGTCTATGGACTGATGACTCAAACTCCAAAACTACACTCCAGGGTTGTTTTTCTCCGCAGCATCAGCGAGGGATCCCACCTCTACCGCCTCAAGAACAGTGTCCTAGAACGTGAGACTTTGAGTCGGGGATACAACTTAGGAGGATGACCAGTACCTCGTCCAGGCAGCCTCATCTGCTATGCCAAACAGGGGCATTGTAGGGGGATGGGAAAATCATAAGAGGGAATTAAGCGACCGTGGCTTTACGTTGGGTCCCATCCCGGCATTTGCCTGGAACAGAAGTGGGAAATCACTGAAGACCACTTCCAGGATGGATGAGGTGGAAGTCGAAACTCCTGTACACAGTTTACCTCCCGAGGCTGAGCGGATACCGTTCCAGCACTCGTACCATTTTTCAAATTTCGTGGCAGAGTCAGCAATCGAATCCGGGCTCACAGCTAATCACACCACAGAGGCGGACGGTGAACATCTACAAATTATGGTATATGAAATATAATTTAATTTGTATTTGTATGATTTAGCGTCTGCTTCTGTGGTGTAGTGGTTACTGTGCTTAGCTGCCTCCCTCGGAGGCTCGGGTCGGAGATTTTAACCTTAGATGTTTAATTCCCCTGGCTCGGGGACTGGGTGTTTGTACTGTCGCCAACGTTTCTGCAACTCTCACACAACACAACACAACACAACACAATAACGCGCAGTGTGCTATACACGACAGATGTCGCCCACACTCGTCGGAGGGTGTGCCTTGCATGGGCTGCGCCACGCTAGAAATTGTCTTCGATATAATAATAACATATTTAATACAGAATGAACCGAAATTTGCGCACTAGGGCGTCGCAGCGGGACTCCTCACATGCCAGCAATATAAAAATGTCTCTCACAAAAGTTAGTCCTGCGAGTATATCCGGCAGAAAAAGTACGTCGAAGTGTGTCAATCTGGCAACACTGTAACCACATGTAGGGTAACTACCTCTGTCAGCACGATCTAAACGTCCTGTACAGTTGGTATAGTGGATAGACTTTTGGGTTAGCATGCAGGAGTTCGAGGAGTCGATTCTGGGTTGATGAGTATGTTTCTTATTTCGTAAATGTATTCCAGGTGGTATGTAATATGGCAGCGACTGCAGCGGGTCCTCTAGAAACCATTTGCACTTACATACTGCGATCCTAGAAGAGGACAAACAATCGTTTTCATTGGTCAGCGTTGAAAGACGCGCTTTCCACGTCGTGGGCGTGCATTTATTCACTACACCAGAGACTACAGAGGCGGACTAAATATATTACTTCTTTCTTTCTTTCTTTCTTAATCGGTTTACCGTACCTCCAGTGTTGGTTTATCTCTCGTACTCAGTCCTGGAACGTGAGACATTGGATCGGGGGATACAACCGGAGAGGATGACCAGTACCTCGCCCAGGTGACTTCACCAGCTATGCTGAACAGGGGCCTTGGTGGGGGGTGGGAAGTCTTAGATAAGCCATCTAAGTATAAAATCAACATGTTCAGCATATTCATTCATAAAACAAAACTAGTAAAATAAATTTTAATACGAATATTCTCTGAATTAGGAACCACTCGAGAATATTGGACAGACTGGCTATAGATTATCTGACCGCCTTAAGTTAGGTACCATCCCGGAATTTGCCAGGAGGAGAAGTGGGAAACCACGGAAAACCAGTTCCAGGATGGGTGAGGTGGGGATCCAACCCACCTCTACTCAGTTGACCTCCGGAGCCTGAGTTGGACCCCGTTCCAGCCCTCGTACCACTTTTCAAATTTCGTGGCAGAGCCTGGAATCGAACCCGGGCCTCCGGGGGTGGCAGCTAATCACACTATCCACTACACCGCAGAGGCGGACCTGTCTGTACTCTGTTAGGCATTAGCTCAGTATTTGCAGCCTTTTCTCAGAGCACATCTACGTTATTGATTGATATTTAGTGAGTGCTTGTTAAATAATGTTTTCGTCATTTGTTGTGCCCTAGCTTATTAAACGAACATCTGACAGAGTTTCATTCGGAAAGTGTTAAACCAGTTTCGCGTTTGCAACTGACACCAAAATGTCCGCCACTGAATATTTTACTGTCCACTTCTGTGGTGTAGTGGGAAGTGTGATCAGCCCTGAGGATGGTTTTCCGTGGTTTCCCATTTTCACACAATTCCAATGCTCGGGCTGTAACTTAATTAAGGCCACGGGCACTTTCTTCCCACTTCTAGCCCTTTCCTATCCCATTGTCGCCGTAATACCTATCTGTAAAGCAAAGCAAAGTTTTAAAAAAAGTGTGTGATTAGGCGCCAGCCCCGGAGATCCGTGTTCAATTCCCGGCTGTGCCACAAAATTTCACACGTAGTTCCAGGACTGGAATGGGGTCCATTCCCTCGCGGTAGGTCAACTGAGTAGAGGGGTTTCGATTTCCACTTCAGCTATCCTCGACAGAGCTCGATACCTGCAGTCGTTTAAGTGCGGCCGCTATCCAGTATTCGGGAGATAGTGGTTTCGAACCCCACTGTCGGCAGCCCTGAAGATATGGTTTTCTGTGGTTTCCCATTTTCACACCAGGCAAATGCTGGGGCTGTACCTTAATTGAGGACATGGCCGCTTCCTTCCCACTCCAAGCCATTTCCTGTCCCATCGTCGCCATGGGACCTATTTGTGCCGGTGCGACGTAAAGACAATGACCAAAAAAAAAAAAAAAAAGCAATCCTCGAAGTGGTTTTCTATGGTGTCTCACTTCTCCTTCAGGTCAATGCCGGGATGGTATGGCGCTTCCTTCCCTCTTCCTTGTCAATCCCTTCCTTACATCCCATCCCCCCACAAGGCATAGATTGGAAGGCTGCCTGGGCGAGGTTCTGGTCCTCCTCCCCGGTTCTATCCCCGAACATATTGTTACGCTCCGGACACTACCCTTGAGGCGCTAGAAGTGGGATACCACACTAAATCATGGGGATAAGCCAACACTGGACAGTAAAACATAGATAAAGAAAGAAAGAAAGAAAGAAAGAAAGAAAGAAAGAAAGAAAGAAAGAAAGAAAAAATTAATATTGGTTAACTGTATGTAGAATCGTACCTGGCTTCAGTAGGCCCTACTGTTCGACAGGAATCTTGCCGGCTTTAGGATCGCTTTAGAGGACTTAACTCTTAAATGCGCAATGCATTATTTCTTTCAAATATGTTGGTTTTTCATTTCAGAATTATGCATTATTGATTGTTAAAAATGTTTACCGAACTTAAATTTGTCAAAACAATTTTTCTTTCTTTCTTTCTTTCTTTCTTAATGTGTTTACCCTCCAAGGTTGTTTCTTTCCTCGGACTCAGCGAGGGATCCCACCTCTACCGCCTCAAGGGCAGTGTCCTGGAGTGTGAGACTCTGGGTCTGGGATACAACTGGGAAGGAGGACTAGTACCTCACGTAGGCAGCCTCACCTGCTATGCTGAACGGGGGTCTTGTGGGGGATGGGAATATTGGAAGAGATACACGAGGAAGGGGGAAGGAAGCGGCCGTGGCCTTAAGTTATGTACCACGATGGCTGAGGTGGGAATCGAACCTACCTCTACTCGTTTGACCTCCCGAGGCTGAGTGGACCCCTTTCCAGCCCTCGTACCACTTTTCAAATTTTTTGGCATATCCGGGAATCGAACCCGGCCTCCGGGGGGTGGCAGCTAATCACGCTAACTGTCGTGTGTCTGCGCGCTCCTCGCTCTGCGCCGCCTGCACCGCGCACGCAACAGCCTGGATTGTTCTCGGCTCTACGAGACGTCTGCACTGCGCATGCCTGTTACATCAGCCAGCTATATAAAGGCGCTGCCTTCCAGCCACAGGCGAGGACTTGCCAGTGCCCAGCACCAGATTACGCCGAATGTCGAACACGGAGGCTATCCCTCTTAAAAAGGTGTCTCGAATAGGTGGACTGATTCTGAGTGTTTGAGGTTTCACCTCGGGTTACTGCCTCCGCTCCCGTTTCCCGCAGACACGTCGAGCCCGACGACAGTATTCCCTCAGTCCCACCTAGGCTCAATCACATCAATTAGTATTCTACTAATTATGCATTTCAATGTCAGTTCCTGACAAGTTACAGAAACAACTAATATTCTATTAGTGCAAGCTTTCGCTACTGTTTACACTCTTGTGACGGTATAGAACAGATAGTTTTCAACTATCAAGAACTCTAGCTTTTCAATGGACTTTCGCATCAAGATAGATTCATGTATATATGAATATAAAGTGTACATTTTTTTGGAACTTCAGTCTTCAAACTTGTTTACTGTTTATAATTTTCATACTGCTTCGAGGAAAGTTTTATTTGAATGTATGTAAAAATGTTGTTAAGACTATCTGAAGCAATAAAATATAGTTGTGTTCCTGTATACCTGTTCTTGTATACAACACTAACCACTACACCACAGAGGCGGACTCGGATAAGTCAAAATATAAAAAGTTTTGAATGTTTTACATTCTGATGTATGCAAAGCTGTTCGATTACTGTAGCTACTTCCACATTTCAATCTTAGGAATGTTATGGTTCACGAATTCTCAGAGGTAAACAACATTTTATTTGTTTTACCTTAACTTTTTAAACTGCACTCCAGCTGATTAGAAAGGAGGATCCTAAAATAAGAGAATATTAATTTTTTGCTACACTAGTGACCTCTAGCGAGTTCGTCTGCAAGGTAAAGGTAAATGTATTTTTTTTTTTTTTTGCTAGGGGCTTTACGTCGCACCGACACAGATAGGTCTTATGGCGACGATGGGATAGGAAAGGCCTAGGAGTTGGAAGGAAGCGGCCGTGGCCTTAATCAAGGTACAGCCCCAGCATTTGCCTGGTGTGAAAATGGGAAACCACGGAAAACCATCTTCAGGGCTGCCGATAGTGGGATTCGAACCTACTATCTCCCGGATGCAAGCTCACAGCCGCGCGCCTCTACGCGCACGGCCAACTCGCCCGGTGGTAAATGTATTAATACACTTGCTGAGTCGTAGGGAAGATATAACAAGCAAGTAAATTCTACTTTGCACGTATGCAAAGCTGTGCATGTAGTTGATTTATTAGTTCTTAGATTTTTAAGAAAAGCGGAATTTGATATGTTGTGGAATGTTGTCCAACACATGTTCACGACTGCAGCCTGGTCCACTCGTACCCGTGCTTGTGGTGCTAGGAAGATTATCTGTGCGCTATTGAAGTACGTCCCCGATAAAGCTTGTGGTACAGTTATACTTCTAACTACTGTTTTCTCTACATGACGGCGTAACCCTTTTGGTAGCCGCCCCGCCCCCTCAGGGTGGAGAATGAAAACTTCTTCGTGATCATCATCATCATCATCATCATCATCGGACGAGCTACCTCTGTGGATCTGTGGTAGAGTGTCGGCCTGGTGCTCCCAAGACAGCGGGTTCAAACCCGGCAGCGGTTGTCGGATGTTTGAAGGCCGGAAAAAATTCCATTCGGCACTCCATGTCGTACGATGTCGGCATGTGAAAGATTTCTGGTGACACATTTGGTGTTTACACGACAAAATTAATTAAATCTTAGCCGCAGACGCTCAAGAGAGTTTCGATTTACTCGGTCTGCCATCTAGTAGTCCTAGAGTAAAACGGAACGTCGAAATTGACGAGCTGACTGCCAGATGGCGTCAAATTGAAATGTCTGCACACGGTAGCTGAGGCCATACCACTATTATTGTTCTTGGGATTCTGTGGAACGCAGAAGCTAAACAAGGTGCGGACATGAATGGGTGGATATAGAAAAGTCATCATCATCATCATCTGTTTACCCTCCAGGGTCGGTTTTTCCCTCGGACTCAGCGAGGGATCCCACCTCTACCGCCTCAAGGGCAGTGTCCTGGAGCTTCAGACTCTTGGTCGGGGATACAACTGGGGAGAATGACCAGTACCTCGCCCAGGCGGCCTCACCTGCTATGCTGAACAGGGGCCTTGTGGAGGGATGGGAAGATTGGAAGGGATAGGCAAGGAAGAGGAAAGGAAGCGGCCGCGGCCTTATGTTAGGTACCATCTCGGCATTCGCCTGGAGGAGAATGGGAAACCACGGAAAACCACTTCCAGAATGGCTGAGGTGGGAATCGAACCCACCTCTACTCAGTTGACCTCCCGAGGGTGAGTGGACCCCGTTCCAGCCCTCATACCAGTTTTCAAATTTCGTGGCAGAGCCGGGAATCGAGCCCGGGCCTCCGGGGGTGGCAGCTAATCACGCTAACCACTACACCACAGAGGCGGGCATATAGAAAAGTCATAAGAAAATTTAAAATTTTAAAATTGGAGATGCATTTCTTTACTTTTTTTTAATTCTAAAATTTTCACTTTGCTAAGCAAATAGTACACTAGGTACAGAAAAATGATAGGACAATCAGAAAAATCATTTCATATCTAATTAAGAACCTGCCGGGCTGAGTGGCTCAGACGGTTGAGACGCTGGCCTTTGACCCCAACGTGGCAGGTTCGATCCTGGCTCAGTCCGGTGGTATATTTGAAGGTGCTCAAATACGTCAGCCTCGTGTCGGTAGATTTAGTGGCACGTAAAAGAACTCCTGCGGGACTAAATTCCGTTACCTCGGCGTCTCCGAAAATCATGAAAGTAGTTAGCGGGACGTAAAGCAATTAACATTATTATTAATTAAAAACCTGAACTTGAAGATCCCTAATTACAAAATTTTACATGAGCCTCTAGCTCCTTTAAATCAATAATCAAGGAGGCGGAATTTCTAATTTTTATATCGGTGGAAGAGCATCTTTGCTCGACTAATTTACACCTTAGAAGTCTATTTTTCAAAATTAGCACTTTTAGTATTCACTGTCTTAACTGCTCAACAGTCTAATTGGATAAAAATGAAATGAATGAGGTTATTTGTAACAGGTGCCCCGGGTACCCATTCTATCTGGCCTCCGGTAAAAACAAAAGGTTAAAGTTACTAGCCGAAAATCAAAATGGATAGGAGGCGAACTCTTGAAGTCCTAAAAATTTACGTGAAATACATAAGCCATATTTAGGGTTATAGCCCTACGTTGCAGAGGCTAAGAGGTGACTAGGTGGGGGAAAAATATTTAAGTTACAGAAATTCCAAGATAGGTTTTAAAGGTTACAAAATCATAGTCACCTCAATACCAAGTTGAGAGGGAATACAAGAGGGTACCTCACTCTCTATTCCCTAATTTCGTTTAGTTCTTTCGACTTGTTTGAAATCTACAATTAAAGTTTGAAGTTTGCATCTGAGAAAATAAAAGTTACATTACTAAAGTTGGAACCTTCCCCTCGAGCTAGCTTTCAAAGACTATCACATAATTAAGCTTAAGCTGCCATTACCTTGAGCTGGCGGACCTCCCAAAGATGGAAGAGGCAGCCTCCGCCTCCGTTGCGAACACACCCTAGACTGGAGCGATCACTAAGACAACATGGCTTACCAGCCCTCGTCTTTTATAGCTGAGAGGAAAGTTCCAGAAAACTCCGGGCCAAGACCCTGACCCCCCCCCCAATAATTCTTATTGGTAAATTTAATAAATATCAGAAAATTGTGATTGGTAGATAAATAAATGTACAAAATTCTTCGTTAGCCAACGCCGTAAGTTGGCGGGAAGTGATGCATGAATTGATAACTTTTGAACAAACACTTGTCCGCCTCTTTGGTGTAGTGGTTAATGGTTTTCAGAGGTTTCCCACTTCTCCTCCAGGCAAATGCCGGGGTGGTACCTAACTTAGGGCCACGGCCGCTTCCTTCCCTCTTCCTTGTCTATCCCTTCCAATCTTCCCATCCTCAACCAAGGCTCCTGTTCAGCGTAGCAGGTGAGGCCGCCTGGGTGAAGTCCTGCTCATCCTCCCCAGCTGTATCCCCCGACCCAATGTCTCACGCTCCAGGACACTGCCCTTGAGGCGAGAGAGGTGGGATCCCTCGCTGAGTCAGAGTGAAAAACCAACCCTGGGGGATAAACAGTTGAAGAAGAAGAAGAAGAAGAAGAATGAGAATTGTTGACATCCCAGCAGACCACATACAGCCCGTAGAGCTCGTCATGAAACAGCGCGTACTCAAGAAAAGTGGACCTCGTTTGCTATGTATTTGTGTAATATAAACGTCGACGCTCCGAATTATGCGTAGTCGTGGCCGAGTGGTTAAGGCGTGTGACTAGAAATCAGGTTCACCTTGGAGCGTAGGTTCCAGTCCTACCAACCGCCAACATTTTTTCACCTTCCAATAATATGTTAAACCAGCAAGATAGCCGTGCTTCGCTACGGTATTATACTGAAATTTATAAATAAGTGCTTAACATGTTATATGTAATCCACCGATATTCGCGATCTCACTCGTTTTCTGAGAGAATTCGCCAAAATTTGCGATCTGACTCGTTTTCTGAGAGATTACGCCGAAGTTCCTTCCATTTTTCAAACCTTGTTTCCAGCAATCGATTTCGTACTTCCCGGGCTAGATCCAGGTATTCCATCCGGTCAGTTGTGTCCCTAAATCTTTGCCATCTTTACCTATAAGCATTTTCGATATGGATCAAATCCTTGAGGAGATCCGGCGTGGTGTCGTCTTGGGTGCCTTGGCGGTACTGAACCCGCGGCCGGACTGCATTCGTAGTCATTACTCGGCCAGGACCTGCTTCCAGTGCGGTCCGCACATTTTGACGACGGTCCAGAACATTATTATTATTATTATTATTATTATTATTATTATTATTATTATTATTATTATTATTATTATTCCGAGGTATCTGTGGAACAGCAGAGGTGAAAGAAGGTGCGGGCTAGAGTGGGTCTAAATACAAGGCCACAAGATGAATTTAAAATTTCAATAAAGGTTATATTTTCAAGAATATCAAAACTTAACAAGATTTAACAAAGAGCTTTAGACTACAACAAAAACCAGCGAGTCAAACAATAACCAACTATCCGGTCCAAGACCAAGAAAACAATTTTTCACTAGGTGGAATAACAATGAAGGGCAGGTACAAGAATAATTTTACCAGTTCAGGTTTTTTTTAAGAAGTTTTAGGCTTCGAGCCCCACCTTCACAATCCTTGAGCTATTAGCCCAACTTTACCAAGGTACAAATTTGAACTAAAGAGCAGAAAACCCCATCATACCAAGGAGCACTTGCTCCTAATTACCATGTTAAGCCTCCTATAGGCCCCATCAAAATACAAGAAAGAGCAGACACGCTCTCGATTTTACAAGCCTATCAAAGGCCACCACAAACTTTACTTCTTACACATTAAGAAGGAAAAGAAAAATGGTTACGAAAACATAGTCACCTCAAATTCAAAATGAAGAGGAGCTCGAGAGGGTAAAGCACTCTCTATCCCCGCTTTACAGTTAAAGAGATTTGTAGATTTTACATAGACTAAAACGGGATTTACATTTTAAAGAGGTGGGTTACATATTAAAGGTTTCGAACCTTCCCCGCAAGTTAAACTGCTGAGCTAGCGAGAAATAAAGATGTTAAAGAGCCATTACCTTGTTGAAGAGCTGCTGCCTGAAGAAAGAGGCGCTTCCCGCCCCCTGCTACATATTCACACACTTAGCGAAATGTTATACGAGTGGCCCGGAGACAAGAAAATCAGCAGTTTTTATACCCTCGCGGAAAATTCGAGACCTTTCATGAATGATTAGGACCCGCTCACAAAAGTTTTATTGGATAAAGGCAAAAACTTATACACAAGGCGATGAAGAAACACCTTATTGGTGGGAAATTAATTACAGAAATTTAGGATCGGTTAAATTCAAAACAGGTGGAAAGGAAGCTTACTATTGCCAACCCTCAAATAAAAGAACAACATTTTGTAGACAAAATTTATGAATACAAAATTTCTCCACGTAAGTTCATTCCTTCGCACCAGAGTGCATAATCATAGTTTTTTAAGCAGTGACATATATAAGAGAATATCCACACTGCTTCATCAATGAGAAACAAAAACAAATCAAAATACACACGGTGACATCTTCTGATAAACAATTGAGTTGATTCCGTTTTTAAAGTTCCGAGTTTCTCCTGTAGAGGAGTTTCAATTGGCGCAAGATTTGAACTTGCTTTGTAGAGGTGTACCGCCCGGTACAGATCTCCCGCCCCCTCCCCAAAAGACCTTCCAAGGGGTGACACAGAAGAAAAACAATTTTTTTTTCCAAAACAAAGCCCAAGTTCGTAGCTGATTAGTTGAAGAAGTATTTAGAAGAAAAAATACAACTTTTCAGTAGTCGGAGGTCTCTGAAGTTGTTTGATTTAGATGGGTGGAACTAGTCTAAGTCCAGCTTTAGAGTTATTTGTTGTAGTAGCATTGCGAAACCAAAAACATTAATTCATGGGGGTAATATTTTTCTAAGTCCACCAAAGGTTGATTTGAAGCAAAAAGGTAATAATTGCAGATATAGTGTCCATGTAACTGTTGAAGTACATTAGTTGCCAATTAATTTTGACGGCAAGACCTGCCGCCGCTGCCTGTATCCAGTAGAGGCCGCTCGGACCCCTGAAGTACCCTGAGATACACCTCTCCCGCTACTATGAGAGGGGTAGTCGTGGTAAAGCACGCCGCAGATGCGAAGTTTGTTTACAGTCCTCGAGTAGCTTGCGGTTGGTGCGCCGCACATCAGCCTTGGCCGGAAGGAAGGCTCCGGCGCCCCGTACACTGGTTGACCTCACGGGAGTGGAGTGGTCCCGTACCCCACCTCAGTGGTGGTACGGCGGCGCACGGCTGCGGGGGCACTGAAACAGTAAGATCTCGGTGGCAGAATTTGTGTTGGACATTAATGTTTTCGGGTACTGTCTCTGTGATGAGGCTGAGGGGCCAGCGGCGTGGAAACTTTATTTAATTTGCCACTGGTGTGGTTTAGCAGGAGACGGGAGCGTGGTAATGGCAGTATTGACAGGACAGCAGAGTAACTATGGGAAGGTTGTACAAGGTAAATGAACAAACACAGAGCAGAAGGCCTTAAAAATAAAACCCAAAAAGAGAAAAATATAACCCTTGGGGTTCTTACAAGATGTTAAAGATCCAATGAGCAAGTAATTTACACAGGTGAACCCTAAAGATCCTCTCGGTGGCTGGATTGCTCACTAACAATGTGACCGGCGTAAGAAAATATAAAATAATGCACGGCCCATGGAATCTGGGGGCAAGCTTGACAGCGGGAACAATGTTCTTGACCATAACTTGGTCTCCAACCTTTAAATTGGTGGGCCTCCGTCCACGATCATATCTTTCCCTAACCTTTTCATGAGACACTTTAAGATTGGCCTTAGCCTTCTTCCAAAGATCTTTAATATTATCTGGATCTATTGTCTCAGGTAGAATATCACTAAGAGACCAAAGGTTAGAGAGCGGCGTGTTGGGAACAAATTGGAACACCAATGAAGCAGGAGTGAATTTATGAAATTCGTGAACCGCCGAATTCAAAGCGAAGGCTAACCAGTGCAGGAATGTATCCCACCTACAATGATCGTCGTGATGATAGGCAATTAGAGCCGACCTCAGAATACGATTGACTCGTTCAGCCAAAGATGGTTGAGGATAGTACCCAGAGGTTGTTACATGTGAGATGGATAAATCGAAACAGAATTTACGGAAGAGATTGGAGGTAAAAGCTTTAGCGTTATCAGACACAATGTATTGACAAGGACCAAAAGAAGCAAAGATGGAATTTAAACAAGAAATAGTAGACTGAGCGGTAGCCAGCTTAGTCGGAAATAACTAGGAAAATCTTGTGAAACCATCTACACACACCAAAATGAATTTGATGGCGTTCCCCTTTGATTGGGCGAAGGGTCCTACATAGTCGATGTAAAGACGTTCCATGGGGCGCGACGCTTGGTGAGAAGACAATAGACCTAGCTTAGTGGACATGGTGGGTTTACTAAGCCAACAAGATTTACAAGCCTTTACCAATTCAAGGCTTTCTCCGTCCATACCCTTCCAAATGAACATCTCTCCGATCTTTTCTCGAGTTTTGATGATGCCTAAATGCCCCCTAATGGGGTCTCATGATAGTACTTGAAGACATGGGCACAAGAAACGTTGGTACCACAACTTTCATCTCCTTATCATGCCCCGACGGGCAACATAAAACACCATTCCTCAATATATAAGGAACTACATGCTCCCCAGAAGAAAGGGTTTCCATGATCGGAGCCAGCGTCGGATCTTCAGGTTGGTATTTACAATATCCCTAAAGAGCATGGGAGCATCAGTTAGAATGGCATTAACCTCAGGTAGTATGGGCTCGCGAGGTGAAGAACTATCAACCCGTTCAGGGGTCTCTACGTCGTTGGCAAACATACGTCTTAGTCCGTCCGCCACAACATTTTCAGTACCTCTTATGTGCCTAGCATCAAACGGGAAGGCAGAAATTCGGATGGCCCAGCGGGCTATGCGACCAGTACGACGCAGCCTAGCTAAGACCCAGCTTAAGGCTTGGTTATCCGTTTCCAAGTCGAACTTGACGTGTTCCAGATGGAGGCGGAACTTCTCTAACGCAAATAAAACAGCCAAACCCTCTAGTTCATAGATGGAATACTTGGTTTCTTGCGCCGATAAAGTTCTAGACGCATAGGCGATGGGTCACCTCCCTAGTTCAGTCTCTTGAAGAAGGGCTGCAGTCGCTGCCGACGACGACACGTCGGTTTGGACGATGAATTTCTTCGAGAAATCCGGCATAGCAAGAACAGGGGCATTACAAAGAGCTAATTTCAGGTCTTCAAAGGCGACTTGTTGGGACGGCCCCGTCTCAAATTTGACACCTTTCCTGCGGAGTAAGTTTAAGGGTGCCGCTCTATTGGCGAAATTTGGAATAAATATCATAAAAAACTTCACCATGCCTATGAACCTGGCAATACCTTTAATGTCCTTGGGAGGTTTGAAATCCCGGATGGCCTGTGTTCTAGAATGATCTACAGCGACACCATCGGGCGACAAAATATGCCCTAGAAATGACATGGAAGGCTTAGCGAAGGCAACCTTGGACAACTTCACCGTTAACCCTGCCTTACGAAGGCGACTCAGGACCTCTTTCAGATGATCTAGATGTTCTTCAAAGGTCTCAGAAAATACGACGACATCATCCAGATAATGATATAAGTACTCAAATTTGATGTCGGAGCAGACCCTATCTAGCAGTCTCGTAAGCACAGCTGCTCCCGTGGGGAGCACGAAAGGCACGCGGTTGTATTCATACAAGTTCCAATCCGTGGCAAACGCTGTAAGATGTTTAGATTCTTCCGCCAGTGGGATCTGGTTATAAGCCTGATTGAGGTCTAAGATGGTGAAAAATTTAGCCTTTCGAAACCATGAAAAACAAGAGTGAAGGTCTGGAAGGGGCACAGATTGTAACACCACCTTCCGATTGAGAGCCCTATAATCAATCACAGGCCCTAAGCCACCTTGGGGTTTCGGAACAAGGAAAATAGGCGATGAATACGCCGACTTAGAGGGCCGAATTATACCATCCTTCAACATCTGATCTATGATTTCCTTCAAAGCCTTCATTTTAGGTGGAGACAGCCTATAAGGTGGAAACCGGACTGGAATCGAATCCGTAACCACAATCTTGTATTCTATAAGGTAAGTAACACCAAGAGTATCAGAGAAAACTTCTGGGAACGTCTGACACAACTTGCGAATACTCTCAGCCTGGTCCTCAGGTAGATGTCTAAGATCTAGGAACATCTCATCCTGGGTAGACGAAATAGATGAACATGACACAGAACTACATTTTAATAAAGGGATTTTGAAATTACTAGCAAATTTGAAAGTGCACGACTTGCTCTGAATCTCGAGCACTAGACCAGTGTGAGACATGAAGTCCGCTCCCAATATAATGGGGCAAGACAAGTGCTTAGCCACATATAATTTAAATTTCCAAGTAAGTTTGGCAATTCTAATTTTGGCATACTGGAACCCTAAAATTTCTAATGGAGAGGAGTTTGTCGAAACGCATTGAACCAAAGACGAACAATAATCGGGAAGTTTACAAACAGATTTTAATTTGGAGTACCACTCGGCCGAAATAATGGAACACACACTGCCAGAATCTAATAGAGCAGTTACAGGTTCATTATTCAATTCAATTTTGAGAAATGTAACAGGTGCGGGGGTATCCGCCGCAATCCTAAGACATTCTTTGGTACCTTCAAAAGATAAATTAGAGGACTGAGTTTTCCATGAGATTTCGGCAGGTTTACTTGGGGCTGAGCCTCGGAGAGAAGAGTTAGTCGACTCAGCCGAAGCCACTAATCATTTTTGATTGTTGGTGGAAGTTGCACCCGAAGTTGATCAGGAGGGAGTGCTATTCGAATTCGGGCAATTTTTGGCAATATGGGAGAAAGCGCCGCATTTAAAACAGCCTTTCGATGACCCTGCTCCATTCCTTGTCCCACTACATTTAGTTAATGGACACTTGTTCCGAAGATGGCCAGGCGACCCGCAAGAGTAATATTTACGGGGTGTGACGGGTCGGCGAGGTGGAGGCCGAAAATTACTGGAGGATGGAGGGGGTTCTTTTGCGACACGTAAGGTGTCGGCGTATCTAATTCCTTCCGCTGAGACAGCCATAGCCTCTAATTCGGCAAAAGATTGAGGACGCGACGCAAAGAACAAATATGACCTGTACGATGGGGAAATGCCTTCCACAATGGCCTGTACAATCTGGTCTACAGGAAAATGAAGAGCAAATACCATCGTGTAGAATTTAATGCCTTGGATGAAGTCGGCAAGATTTTCATCCAGACGCTGTACACGGTAATAGTACTTCTGAATTAGTGATGATCTAGCTCGGGCCGGAATAAAATTGGCTAACAGATGGGCATGGAAGTCTTCGATAGATGATTGTTCAGCAATGGCTCTTACTATTTTGTCCGAGAGAACACCAACGGAATAGGGATAAATAATCTGCAGAGTTTGACACGGTGAAAGAGAAAAAAACAAGAGCATGATATCGGAATTCAACCAAAAACCTTAAAAATGGAATATCGTCACTGGTAGAGTTAACAGAAAACTTAGAAATACCTCTGAGGAACATTGCTAAAGGATGGCGCAAACTGCTGAAGCCAAGTGACATAGTAGGTAGAGGCCTAAGTGGCGGAGAAGCAGATTCAGAAGGAGCATTATTCAACGAAGTACGACGTTCAGATTCATTGTCTAATAGGGCAGAGGTTTGTTGGGCTCCTACTGACTTCCTATTTTCTTCTCCTTTAGAAGACTCTTCCTCGCTACTACGTTTACCAGAGTGGGTTGGTCGGTTTTGGGGGGTACTGCTCCAGTTAACAATAGGGTAACCTTACTGGACAGTTTAGAAAGGTTTTCGAGAAGAGCACTAGGCTCCTTCCCTTGAATGTTATTCAACTTTAGAGACAATAGATCGTTAACTCTATTAGAAAAATGGTACAATCTGGCCTGTACTCCTCTGAGTTCTTTGGGGATGGATCCCCTCCTTCAAAAAACTAACTACGGATGCTAGCTCAGTAGTATTGTCAGTGATCGTGGAGAGAGAGCCGTCAATCTCTTTCTCTCCCAAAGTTGGGGTGGTAATCGGCAAATCAAGAGAATCTTTAAGCTTAGAGGTATCGGCCGCAACCGTGCCTCCAGATTGAGCATTTCTCATTGTTAATTCATAGATTAATTCCTCCTTGCGCTAATAGCCGGGATGGAGGACATCGCGAGGGCCGGGCATGATGACAGACACTTTACAAATTTAGAAAAATCGAAAGATTCCAGCGACGGAGAAAATTGTTAGATTTCGAATCAAAAGCAATGTTTAGCCGTCAAAAGGGGCTAAATTGAGACCCATTCAACCACGCTCTGCTACCACTTGTTCCGAGGTATCTGTGGAACAGCAGAGGTGAAAGAAAGTGCGGGCTAGAATGGGCCTAACTACAAGGCCACAAGATTAAGTTAAAATTTCAATAAAGGTTATATTTTCAAGAATATCAAAACTTAACAAGATTTAACAAAGAGCTTTAGACTTCAACAAAAACCAGCGATTTAAACAATAACTAACTATCCGGTCCAAGACCAAGAAAACAATTTTTCACTAGGTGGAATAACAATGAAAGGCAGGTACAAGAATAATTTTACCAGTTCAGGTTTTTTTTTCACAAGTTTTGGGCTTCGAGCCCCACCTTCACAATCCTTGAGCTATTAGCCCAACTTTACCAAGGTACAAATTTGAACTAAAGAGCATAAAACCCCATCATACCAAGGAGCACTTGCTCCTAATTACCATGTTAAGCCTCCTATAGGCCCCCATCAAAATACAAGAAAGAGCAGACCCGCTCTCGATTTTACAAGCCTATCAAAGGCCACCACAAACTTTACTTCTACTTGCCCTCAAGGCACACTTACAAAGAAACAGGGGTATCATGTACCCAACCTACAGAGCCTTCGCATGAAAAAAAAAGCAACAGGTTATGTTACTGGCCCAAAGTAGAGAGAGGACTGTAGGCGTGAACTTGCACTCCTAAATACACATTTTAAAACCTAAGTGGCGTTAGGCCGATTACACAGGGGCTAATCCCAATCTATGGAGGTGACTAGTATACAAGATAAATTTAACAGATTAAGAAGGAAAAAAATGGTTACGAAAACATAGTCACCTCAAATTCAAAATGAAGAGGAGCTCGAGAGGGTAAAGCACTCTCTATCCCCGCTTTACAGTTAAAGAGGTTTGTAGATTTTACATAGACTGAAGAGGGATTTACATTTGAAAGAGGTGGGTTACATATTTAAGATTTCGAACCTTCCCTGCAAGTTAAACTGCTGAGCTAGCGAGAAATAAAAATGTTAAAGAGCCATCACCTTGTTGAAGAGCTGCTGCCTGAAGAAAGGGGCGCTTCCCGCCCCCTGCTACATATTCACACACTTAGCGAGATGTTATACAAGTTACACGGAGACAAGAAAATCAGCAGTTTTTATACCCTCGCGGAAAATTCGAGACCTTTCATGAATGATTAGGACCCGCCCACAAAAGTTTTATTGGCTAACAGCAAAATCTTATACACAAGGCGATGAAGAAACACCTTATTGGTGGGAAATTAATTACAGAAATTTAGGATTGGTTAAATTCAAAACAGGTGGAAAGGAAGCTTACTATTGCCAACCCTCAAATAAAAGTACAAATTTTTTTAAAGACAAAACTTATGAATACAAAATTTCTCCACGTAAGTTCATTCCTTCGCACTAGAGTGCATAATCATAGTTTTTTAAGCAGTGACATCTATAAGATAACGTCCACACTTCTTCATCAATGAGAAACAAAAACAAATCAAAATATACACGGTGACATCTTCTGATAAACAATTGAGTTGATTCCGTTTTTAAAGTTCCGAGTTTCTCCTGTAGAGGAGTTTCAATTGGCGCAAGATTTGAACTTGCGTCGTACAGGTGTACCGCCCGGTACAATTATTATTATTATTATTATTATTATTATTATTATTATTATTATTATTATTATTATTATTATTATTATTATTATTATTATTATTATTATTATTGTACCGGGAGGTACTCCCCAACGCCGCGCATTTAAATCTTGCGCCTAAAAGAACTCCTCTACAGGAGAAACAGTGAACTTGAAACTAGTCCTACTTAAACCTTTACTCAGAAGATGTCACTACAGTAATTTGACGTAATTTTGTTATTGTGAAGTTTCCAGTACTGTATGAATTTCTAATTGTTTTGTTTGCCCTTCATCAAGAAGTTTGGTCTTTCTTCAACAGATGTCACCTCAAAAACTATGATCATGTTCCCTGGTGCGAAGTGCATGAACTTTGATTTAAAGAAGTTTTGTATTCTTAAGTTTTTTTAACTAATCAATGTTCCTTATTTTTAGGTTGGCAATATTTATTTTTTCTTTCCGCCACTTTAAATTTAGTGAATCACGAATTTCTGTATTTAATTTTCCGCCTATCACAGGCTTCTTCCTCGATTTTGAGTGTAACTTTTAAATTCACCAATAAAGTGAGAGGGCGTGGCTGGTTTATTCATGAAAGGCCTCGAACTTTCCCCGAGGGTTTATAAAGTGCGGATTTTCACGTCTCTTGGCCAATTGATCGTCATGTAACTAAGTGTGTGTTGTCAAGCAGGAGGCGGGAGGCGCCTCCTTCATCAGGCAGTAGTACTTCGACAAGGTAATGGCCAATTAACATCTTTACTTCTTGCTAGCTCTGCAGTTTAACCCGAGGGAGGCGTCCGAAACTTTAACTATGTAACCTTCTTTTCTGAAAATGTAACTTTTGCCGGCTTATGTAATAACTTCATACAATCTTTCACTGTAAATCGGAGATGGAGAATGATGTACCCTCTCGAGCTCCCCTTCATATTGGTTTGAGGTGACTACGTTTTGTAACTGGTTTTCTTCCTTTCCGTAATGCCTTAAATTTTTTCTTATACGAGTCACCTCCATAGTTTGGGAATAGCCCTTGTTTCATCGGCCTAGTGTCCTTTAGGTTTTAAGAATTCATGTCTGGGAGTGCAAGCATTCGCCTCGTTTCATTATGTGTTCGGGCCACTTATCTAGCTGCTATTTCTTTTTTACACGAAGGCCCTATAGGTTGGGTACGAGATACCCCTGTTTCAATTTGTAAGCTGGGCCATGGAAGGCCAAAAGATGTAAGATATTTTTGGTGTTGCCTTGAGTAGGCTTGAAAACTGAGAGCCTGTTAGCTTTTTTCAAAGTAAGATTACTGAATGCCTTTTGAAGGCTGGATATTATATGTTGGGAGCAAGTGCTCCAAGTATTGAGGGATTTCTGCCCTTGTGTAAATTTGTGTCTTTTGTAAATTTGAGCTAGGAGCTCAGGAACTGTAAAGTGACGGCTTGAAGCACAAGACCTGTTTATACCACCACTCTTGTGTTTCCTAGACTGGTTTATTGCTACTGGTACCTGTTACATTGTTTTTTGTTGATTTTTTGATATTCTAAAGAAATATAACCTTTGTTAAAGTTTTAAATCAATTCGTGACATTGTAGTTAGACCCATTCACCCCGGCACCTTCTTTCACCTCTGCTGGTCCACGGGTAACCCCGTAACAGTTATTATTATTATTATTATTATTATTATTATTATTATTATTATTATTATTATTATTATTATTGATGTTCAGGACCCCACAGCTAGATGCAAGACCGCTACTTATCATTAAATTACATCTGCTGCCATTGTCATTGCTGAAAATGTGACCAGCACCATTGTCGCGCGTTGGCAAGTGCGCGGGATTTCTGGCGTTACGAATGATATACTTCCGTGCATTATTCATCTTATTATAGAGGTGAACAATTGCACAGTGAATATCACTCCTTCGTTTATTTCAAATGTGTAATTCTTATTCATATGCCAGGAGAATATACTGTAATCTGAGAACGTTCTATAAAGGAAAATATGGCTGTTGAAAACGAACCCAGGAGAGATTAAAATGATCAGTTTATGATCAGAATAAGTACATTGAAAATCCACAGCCTGTTTCAGTCATTCGACCGGGTCATGAATGGTATGAATGGAGCCCCCATCTAGCGGCGAGGACAGGAATTGTCCCGGCTGCCGAAGCCTGTCGCACTCCTCTGGGGCAATGTTTAATGAGTGACAAATGAAATGAAATGATATTGGAAAGTGTTGCTGGAATGAATGATGACAGGGAAAACCGGAGTACCCGGAGAAAAACCTGTCCTGCCTCCGCTTTGTCCAGCACAAATCTCACATGGAGAGACCGCGATTTGAACCACGGGACCCAGCGGAGAGAGATCGGCGCGCTGCCTCTTGAGCCACGGAAGCTCCTAATAAGTACTGCGCCCTGGTGGGGGTGTGATAAGCGTCATGCAATTGTAATTATTTATGGAGGAATATATATTTCAATTTCAGAAGCGAGAAGATCGTACTTCGTATATTATAAGTACAGGCCAGGTCGAGAGGATGTTGTGAAATCTACACCAGACTGTTGTCCCCACTGAGATTAACAAAAACAATGAACGGCAGAATTAGAATTCTCAGAAATTGTGACAACGAGGAAAGAGAGAGGATAATTTGTTGCCAACGTTTTCATAGCCCCGGGCAGAATAGGTAGTGGCAACAGCGCAAAGAGCCGGGTGCAAATTTCTGAGAAATGATGGCAGGGTATCTCCATGTACTAGCGGGAGTTGAACGCGGGGTTGGCACTGGAAGAAAAAAATATGAGCCTTCCCGGTCCCGTGGTTTAGGTGGACCAATGGAAAAATTCACTTGACCAAAGCAAGGCGACAACTTCGTATTGTAAGAAGCACTAGCGAGGCTAACTCCGCGGATTAAACTGATAGAAGGGAGTGAGTTATCAATTCAGAATAAGGTGGAATTTAGGAGCCTTACTATATTATAAAACTTATAAAAAGTTAATAATTGCGGGAGATTGCATGGTGTAATTCTCAGAATTCATGGACGCTATTCGTTGATTGGCTACCGGCCAGGGACGCCACATTAGAAATCCCGAGCCGAGATACGGCAGCTAAATTCGCAAATATATCACTTACCAGCGAACGATAATAGTTGATAATTGGTATAGAGCCTTTGAGAACATAATTACATCATCGGATCATATATTAAAGCCACGGGCCAAACCGCAAATTGTCGTATGAGGATATCGGGGCTGCGCGTCCCAAGATGACCTCCGGTGAACTCGGAAGAGAAGGGATACAAGTATAAATATGAGGTCGTTGACAAGGACTGAGAACTACTTCTGACAAAGCGTCGGAGCTGATACCACGCAAGGGGTGCGTAACTTACTTGTGAATATTCCGTGCCGTTACTACGACAGGGAGCATGTGTGTACTTACTCGTGGAGTAGGGTTCGAAGTATTATATTGTTACATAGTACAGTGATTCATGACGTGATGTAGCTCATATTACAGTCTTGAGCAGTATACTAGTATGAAGTGTTTCAAATAGTTATAGGACTCAGTAAAGCATAACTTACGGAGTGTGAGATTTTACCAACAGATTAGGAAGTGCGTTACGTGAGAACGGTCACGAGTGTTTGATGTATTTCATCTAGTAAACAGTCGATTATAAACGGATACCTGGTCAGCTGTGTGAACGCGTGACGGAAATTCAAGTGCGCGCACGGGCCGTTGTAAAGGGGATCCCGAGGTATCCCATGTTCCTAGTGTCCGGGAAAGGAATGAAGAATGTATATCTACATTAAGTGGGCTAGATACAAGGCCGAGAGTGTAAAATTTGTGAGTAGAATTTAGGGTGGAAATTATTCCAGAGTGCAACAGTTAATTTATTTGTTTTTATTCAAAATGTGTAAAGTTGAAAAGGGTCAAGGATTAATTCTTCAAGCTGGCATGAATACCAGTAGAATGCAGTGCTAAAAACCGGAGGGGCTAGGCTCCTTGTCCGGTTTTAGCAGACTACAAGGGCAGAGATGAGTAACCTTTTGAGATATTTGTAGATTGCTATCGTTAGGGGGAGGAAATCATATTAATTAATCATGTAACTTAATTTGAAATGAGCCGTTTCCGGCTCGTATAAATTCAAAGATAGATAGACAAAGGGACAAATTAATATGTACATAATTAGATCAAGCACTCATCATAATTTTGATTATTAAATAGAGTAGAGTAGTGTTTATTTGTTCATTCAAGTGCTTGAGTTGTTTGATATGATATGGAGCACGTTTCACGTAAAGATAATGTTAATCTTCATTTAGAAGTGCTTCCAAAGTGTTTTTCCGTTATCGGAACCTGTATAGATATTAAGGCATGTTGTTAAGATAATCCCGAGGTAGGGTTGCCAAGTGATTTAAATTGTTGTGGGACGGAATGAAGTCCATTGATTTGTTTGTAAATATCGCGAAGTTCGCCAGTGGACAAAATAACAATAATCGGTAGAAGTGTCGAAGTATTACATTAATACTGGGTAATGTGTAAAGGCGTGTTTAATAATAATCTTTGAGAATAAAGGCACGGGCCTAGTTGGATCGAATGATTGCAAATTAAAGTAATTTAAATGTGGAGATATTATGTGGTATGAATATTTTATTTGGGCAGTGAATCCGATTTTAACACTAATTGTTGATTTAACGTTTTTGGACTCCATAATAATCATAAATAAATTTGGTAGAAACGAGATAGGCATTTTGATAATATGGTCACGCTATGTTTGAGGCCCAGAGGAATGTGAGCCAAAAGTTGAGATTTGGAGTTTTGTGGGACAGAAATCCGGACCGAAATGAAAGTGAATTGTACTGATGTTGATGAAGAAATAGATGGATCTTAAGGCCTACATAGAGGTTGTATTTCTATACCGGTGATATGAGTGGCAGAAGAGAGTCCACACACCAAGGGTTAATTAATGAAAATGTTTTGAAGAGTTCCGATGGATAAATGGACTTCAAAATGGAAAAGGAAGGAATAATTTAACACTTGCAGAGATTGGAGGTATTTGCCCAACTGCGAGGTGTTATGGGATTTGAGAATTGTCTTAGGAGCATATGGTCTCCATGAATTAACGACAGTACGAAAATAAGGTTGCGGGTTCGAACACTATTATGTCCCGACTGATGTGAATTCGGATCTTGGTGATTTCTGTTTGGGAGAGAACTTATGTGACTAAATTATAAAGATGGGGAAAAAATAAAGATTCTCGAAAGCATAAGAATATTAACAATAATAATATTCCAAGTAAATCATGTCTGGATTGATTAGTGCCAAAATAAATCGGAGTTGTAAAAGGGGTTATGCGTTAAACATATTAAGAGTGGACTACCGTGTAACAAGCGAAATTAAGTTTTTAAATTAATAATAATAATAATAATAATAATAATAATAATAATAATAAATATTTGAAGAATCAGAAGAAGAATGTTTTATTTTTTTATGAGCACAACAATGATGTTGGGAGTTGAAATGAAAAATTTGAAATTTTCAAACCACTTTAATAATGATAATATTTGAAAAAAAAAGAAGCTACTTTTTTGAAGAAGAAGAAGAAGAATAATTTACTTTTTTATATTTTGGACATAATAATGATGTTGGGAGTTGAAAGGAAAAATTTGAGATTTTTAACTAATAATAATAATAATAATAATGATGATGAGAATATTTGAAGAAGGAGAAGAAGAATAAAAAGGAAGCTACTTTTTTTATTTTTTATTTCTTGATGAGAATAATAAGAGCGAGAAGTTGAAGTATTATAGCGAGGATGATTACGGGTTACGATAATCACGATCTCCACTATTAATAATAATGTTGATAATAATAATAATAATAATAATAATAATAATAATAATAATAATATGTTTTATTATTTTTATTTTATTTTATTATTTCGGTTGCTGGTGATGAATGATACTAGGGAAGTCAGCTGGCGAATTGACGTAATAATGTCAAGTTGTTGTGAATAGTAAGTTAATAGTTGTAAAATGAAGGCAAATCCCTACATCTGGACCATTAGGTTAGAGTACCTTTGTCGTTTCCTTCAACTAACGATTAGCATATCTTGGTTAGGAACCCGGGGAGAGTTTGTAGTTTCCCGGGTTGGTCTCATCTCAATCAAAGTGGAGGCGATAACATGGTCCATGTGATCGCGCCTACTTAGCCAACAGGTAACTGGTCCACGACCAAATATGGTCATGGTGTTAACGAAGGTAAATCTGATACCTTCAGATATCAACGGTTCCACCACCCAAATGGAAGGGTGGTCAAAAGTGATAAATATTATGTAATCATTTTTCAGGAATAATTTGCCAAATTACCGGCAAATCAAGGGTCAACAGATTTTGATTGTGTGTAAAAATTAATTTGTTTTTATATAAATAAAATGCTCCTTTAGCATTTGCCTTCATAATTTCCCTTTGAACTGAATATATATATATATAATTTGTGTGTTTTATGATGAGCCTTAAAGTTAAAGATTAGAGTGTCCCGTTCAACCCTGTAGTACTGATTGGATGGCGCCCTTACAATTAGTTTGAGATCTTATATCTCAAAATATAATTTTTTATTGTTTATTAGTTGCGATAGATTCGGACCGTAACACTCCCTGAGATAAATGCTGGTTGGGACTCAGGCTTTGAGCGGGTACAGTACATTATGAACTGTAAAATCAATTGGTCTCCTTTTTCACCCCACCGCCATTAAGTTGATTTGCGCCCCCCACCCCCAACCCCCCCCCACAAAAAAATAAATCGTGCTTCTTTACGTTTAAAGGAGATTCCAAATACCAATGTTCACGTCTACCTTCAGTTTTGAGATGGAAGTATTCCCATTAAAATAATTAACTATTTCTCACAACTTTTCACAATATTCCCCCCGCCCCCGCAAGTGAATTTTCCGGCAAAAAATACTTGTTTCTTTAATAGTAAAATATCTTCTAAATACCAATTATTACGACTCTAGCGTCTTCAGTTTCTGAGATATGTGTGTTCATAAAAGGAAGGACACCTTTTTATTCCCGCCCCCAAGAGGATTTCCCCCCAAACGCGTTTCTCTTTGTTTTTAAAGGAGATCCAAATACCAGTTTTCACGTCTGCAACAACTTTAGTTTTTATTAGATGTAAGTATCCTGATACAAATAATTCAATTAATTTTTCAATTCTTTCACCTCCTCCCCACTCCACTTCATTGGATATTCCGAGAATACGTGTTTCTTTACTTTTGAAAGAGATTCCAAATACCAAATTTCACGTCTGTAACATCTTCAGTTCTTGAGATATCAGTATCATAATTAAAAGAATTCAACCGCATTTTCAGTCACATTTAGCCCCCTCCCCCCCCTCCAAGTGATTTTACCGGAAACAAACATACACGTTAATTTTTAATAGAGGAAAAAATATCCTTTTTCACTTCTGTAACATGTTAAGTTTTTGAGATATACTGTAGAAATTCTCATTTTAAAATTTCACCCCCATTTAAATTCCCCGTAAGTGGATTTTCCAAAAATAAATAACCTGTGTTTCTTTACTTTTATTGGAGACTACAAATACCAATTTTTACGTCTGTAATATTTTACGTTTCTGAGATATGCTGTAGATATAGTCTTTCTAAAAATTCACCTCAATTTGTCACTCCTGTTTAACCCCATTAATTGGATTTTCAAAAAACAAAAAATACATGTTTCTTAATTTTTAAAGGAGATCCCAGATTCCAATTTTCAGGTCTGTAATATCTTCATTTTCTGAGTTATGAGTATCCTCATTAAAGGCATTCAGCCCCTTTTTTCACACTTTTTCTCCCCTTCTATTGGAATTTTCAGAAAACAAAAAAAAGTGTTTCTTTATTTTAAAGTAGATTCTAAATACCAATTATTACATCTGTAAACCTTTTATGTATTGAGATATAGACAAGGGCGCCCGTACCCGGAGGCAAGGTGGGGCCACGGCTCCCCTCTAGCTCTCAGGGAAAGGCAAAAATCTAGTGTAGTCACGTGTTTTCCTTTCAAGAAAATGACTGAAAGTCAGTATTACTTAAAAGCGGTAGTACCGTCCCCCACCAACAGGCAGGGGATACCGTGGGTTATTCTACCGCAGAATAGAAATCGCCATTTATCTTCCAAAATATTAAAATTACTACGTACCCCCAGGTCTGGGGCCCTCCTCTAGAAACTTTCATATGGGCGCCCGTGGATATAGATACACTCATTTTAAAGTTCGTCCCCATTGCAATTCCCCCCCCCCCTCCCACTATTTGTATTTTCCAGAAAGTACATGTTTCTTTATTTTTAAAGGAGAACCCAAATACCAAATTTCAGATCTGTAATTTCTTCAGATTCTGAGATATAAGTATCCTCATTAAAGGCATTCAACCACTTTTTCACCCCTCTTCACCCCTCCTATTGGGATTTTCCGAAAACAAAGAATACGTATTTCCTTATTTTTAAAGGAGATTCTAAATGCCATTTTTTACATCTGTACACTTTTATAGTTTTGAGATATAGATACACTCATTTTAAAAATTCACCCCTTCTCTCCCCCCCCCCCCCATGAATTGGACTTTCCAAAAACAAAAAATAGTGTTTCTTTACTTTTAAAGGAGATTCCAAACGCCAATTTTCAGGTCTGTAATATCTGCAGTTACTGAAATATAAGTAGTGTCATTAAAGGGATTTTACCCATTTTTCACTTTTTTCACCCCTCTTTTTATGATTTTCCAAAAACAAAAAATACTCGTTTCTTTATTTTTAAAGGAGAATCTAAATACCAATTTGTAAACTTTTAAAGTTTTGATATATAGATAAACTCATTTTAAAAATTCACCCCCTTTGCACCCCTTTGGCGACGGAATATCAAAAATTCGTCCCTTAGCGAGCACCTACATTGTAATATAAATGTATTCTCAAAATTTCATTTCGCTATGTCCAGTAGTTTTGGCTCGGCGATGATGAGTCAGTCAGTCAGTCAGGACATGTTCTTTTATATATATATACACACTTGCAAGATACCCGTGCTTCGCTACGGTATTATAATGAAATTTATCATTGAATGCTTTACGTTTTATATATAATCCACCGAAATTCGCGATCTAACTCGTTTTCTGAGAGAATCCACCAAAATTCGTGATCTGACTCGTTTTCTGAGAGATTACGGCAAAGTTCCTCCCAATTTTCAATATTTCTTTCCAGCAATCGATTTCGTACTTCTCGGGCTAGGTTCAGGTATTCCACCCGGCCAGTTGGGTCCCTAAATCTTTGCCATCTTTTCCTATAAACATTTTAATACGGATCAAATCTTTGAGGAGACCCGGCGTGGTGTTGTCTTGGGTGCCCTGGCGGTACTGAACCCGCGGCCGGACTGCAGTCGTAGTCATTACCCGGCCAGGACCCGTTTCCAGCGCGATCCACACATTTTGACGACGGTCCAGAACATTATTATTATTATTATTATTATTATTATTATTATTATTATTATTATTATTATTATTATTATTATTATTATTATTATTATTATTATTATTGATGGTCTGGAACCCATAGCAAGATGCAAGACCGCTACTTGGCAGTAAATTATATATTCTGCCATTGTCGTTGCCGACAATGTGACCAGCACCATCGTCGCACATAGACAGGTGTGCGAGATTTCTGGCCATACGAATGACATACTTCCGTGCATTATTGACCTTATTATAGAGGTGAACAATTGGACGGTCAATCTCATTCCTATCGTTTATGTCAACTGTGTTTAAATTTTTATTTATATGCCAGGAGAATCTACTGTAATCTAAGAACGTTCTCCGAAGGAAAAGATGGCTCTTGAAAACGAACCCAGGAAAGATTAAAAATGATCGGTTTATGATCAGAATAAGTACATCGAAAATACAGCCTGTTTCCAGTCATTCGACAGGGCCAGGAATGGAATGAATAAAGCCCCCATCTAGCGGCGACAATAGGAATTTTGCCGGCTGCCGAAGCCTGTCGCACTCCTCTGGGTCAATGATTAATGAATGACAAATGAAATGAAATGATACTGGACAATGTTGCTGGAATGAATGATGACAGGGAAAACCAGAGTATCCGGAGAAAAACCTGTCCCGCCTCCGTTTTGTCCATCACGAATGTCACATGGAGTGACCGGGATTTGAACCACGGAACCCAGCTGTGAGAGGCCGGCGCGCTGCCGTCTGGGCAACGGAGGCTCCTTATAAGTACATTATGAACAGTAAAATCAATTGGTCTCACCTCCTTTTACACCCCACAGCCGTTAAGTTTATTTACCCCCCACACAAAAAAATTAAAAGAAGGCGTGCTTATTTATGTTTAAAGGATATTCCAAACACCAATGTTCACGTCTATTACCTTCAGTTTTGAGATATAAGTATCCCCATAATAATAATTCACTTTTGTTTCACTTCCTTTCACACTCCTCCCCCACCTTAATTTTCCGGCAAAACATACTTGTTTATTTAATAGTAAAGGATCTTCTAAATACCAATTATCACGACTCTAACTTCTTCAGTTTTTGTTTTATGTGTACTCATGAAAGGAATTCAACTCCTTTTCTCTCCCGTCGCTCAAGATGATGCCTCCCCCCAAATGCGCTTTTCTTTGTTTTTAAAGGAGATTCAAATACCAATTTTCACGCCTGTAACAACTTTAGCTTTTATTAGATGTAAGTATTCTCATACAATTAAGTCAATTAATTTTTCAATTCTTTCACCTCCCCCCACACTTCATTGGATTTTCCGAGCATACGTGTTTCTTTACTTTTAAAGCAGATTCCAAATATCAAATTTCACGTTTGTAACATCTTCATTTTTGAGATAGCAGTAGCCTAATTAAAGGAATCCAATACTATTTTCAGTAACTTCCCCCCCCCCCTCCGCCCAAGTGGTATCTTGATTTTTAATATAAAAATACAAGTTTTCACTTCTGTAACATTTAAAGTTTTTAGAGATTTACTGTAGAAATGCTCACTTAAAAATTTCACCCCCCTTTTACTTCCCCTTAAGTGGAGTTTCCAAAAACAAATCACCTATGTTTCTTTACATTTACAGGAGATTCCCAATACCACTTTTTACGTCTGTAACATTTTACGTTTCTCAGGTATTCTGTAGATATAGTCTTACAAAAAATTCACTCCAATTTGTCACTCCTGTTTAACCGCAATTAATTGGATTTTCCAAAAATAAAAAAATACGTGTTTCTTTATTTTTAAAGGAGATCCCATATACAAATTTTAAGTTCTGTAATGTCTTCAGTTTCTGAGTTATATGTAGCCTCATTAAAAGCATTCAACCCATTTTTCAACCTTTGCGACCCTTCCTATTGGGATTTTTCGAAAACAAAAAAAATACGTGTTTATTTATTTTTAAAGGAGATTCTAAATACCAATTTTTATATCTATAAACTTTAAAAGTTTTGAGATGTAGATACACTCATTTTAAAAATTCACCCCCTTTTCACCTCCCATTAATTGGATTTTCCAAAAACAAAAAAAAATACTTTTTTCTTTATTTTTAATGAAGATTATAAATACCAATTTTTAAATCTGTAAACCTTCAAAGTTTTGAGATAAAGATACACTAATTTTAAAATTTCACCCCCCTTTTCACCCCCTTAACGACGGAAAATCCAAAAATCTTCTCTTAGTGAGCACCTACATCTTAATATGAATGTATTCCCAAAATTTCATTTCTTTACGTCCAGTAGTTTCGGCTCGGCGATGATGAATCAGTTAGTCAGTCAGGACAAGTTACTTTATATATATAGATAACGGAGATGGCGAATGTAATCTTCACAATAACGTTCCTTTGGAAATATATCAACTATGCATTCGTAAAAACAATAATAATCATCGCCGTAGTATAGCTAAGGTTTACAAGCTTTTGACGAGTGAAAGAACGTCACTGCGAAATGTTTATCAACCACGTGGAATACTTGCCATTGCGAAACATGGAAAATCTCCGCAGTAGGTAGGACGCGAACCTACGCTCCCAGCTGGAATCTGAATTCTAGTCCGACGCCTTCACCACTCGTCCACGACGGCACGTAAACTTTCAACAAGACGTTCGGTTTACGAATATAATTAGCTAACGAGGTTAACTTATCTTCGCTAAGCGCTGTTTCATGCGAAATTCCTCGGGTTGTCTGTACTCAGTATCTGCGACCTTTTCTCAGCACAGATATCCAAGCCTGACTACACAGTCCTTTGATTCTATCTCGCGGTCAATGTGATCGTGTGATGTGCAAGGCTGCCAACTTTTGAACTTTTGAATTAGTGGAACATTGTTAGGTACGGCAACAAAGCGGGTCTGAGGATTAATAATAATAATAATAATAATAATAATAATAATAATAATAATAATAATAATAATAATACACCTGTGTGTTGTAGTGGTTAGTGTGATTACCTGCCACCCTCAAAGGCCCGGGTTTGATTCCAGGCTCTGCCACGAAATTAGTAAAGTGGTATGAGGGCTGGAACGGGGTCCACTCAGCCTCGGGAGGTCAACTGAGTAGAGGTGGGTTCGATTCAAACCTCAACCATCCTCGAAGTAGTTTTCCGTGCGAAAATATTGCTCATAGGGTCAGTTGGTGCGCTCATTTTAGTGGGCTTGGCAGACTGATATGTAATAGCAACTTCTGCCATGAAGGTCCTACCGTTTAAAGATCAGACAGTGAATATGAGCCAGTGCGGATATTTTTTTCTTCTTTCAGAATCTGCTTACCTCCAGGTTGGTTTTTTTTTACCTCGGATTCAGCGAGGGATTCCACCTCTACCGCCTCAAGGGCAGTGTCCTGGAGCGTGAGACATTGGGTCGTGGATACAACTGGGGAGGATGACTAGTACCTTGCCCAGGCGGCCTCACCTGCTATGCTCAACAGGGGCCTTGGTGGGTGATGGGAAGAGTGGAAGGGATAGGCAAGGAAGATGGAAAGAAGCGGCCGTGGCCTTAAGTTAGGTATCATGCCGGCGTTTGCCTGGGGAGAAGTGGGAAACCGCGGAAAACCACTTCCAGGATGACTGAGGTGGGAATCGAACCCACTTCTACTCAGTTAACCTCCCGAGGCTGAGTGGACCCCTTTCCAACACTCGTACCACTTTTTCAAATTTCGTGGCAGAGGTAGGAATCGAATCCAGGCCTCCGGGGGTGGCACCTAATCACACTAACCACTTCACCTCAGAGTTGGACTACTCCCATAAATTCATCATCATCATCATCTGTTTACCCTCCAGGTTCGGTATTTCCCTCGGACTCAGCGAGGGATCCAACCTCTACCGCCTCAAGGGCAGTGTCCTGGAGCTTCACACTCTTGGTCGTGGGATACAACTGGGGAGAATGACCAGTACCTCGCCCAGGCAGCCTCACCTGCTATGCTGAACAGGGGCCTCGCGGAGGGATGGGAAGATCGGATGGGATAGGCAAGGAAGAGGGAAGGAAGCGGCCGTGGCCTTAAGTTAGGTACCATCCCGGCATTCGTCTGGAGGAGAAGTGGGAAACCACGGAAAACCACTTCGAGGATGGCTGAGGTGGGAATCGAACCCACCTCCACTCAGTTGACCTCCCGAGGCTGAGTGGACCCCGTTCCAGCCCTCGTACCACTTTTCAAATTTCGTGGCAGAGCCGGGAATCGAACCCGGACCTCCGGGGGTGGCAGCTAATCACGCTAACCACTTCACCACAGAGGCGGACTACTCCCATAAATTACGAAACTAAATTCTTTTCGTGGGCAGATTGTTCTTCAGTTTGCGGGCATAGCTGTGGAGAACGATGAATGAAAGCTACTATTAGACTAATTTACGTAATTTTATAAGTTATTACATTGCCGCCATCCAATAAGCCTTGTAGTCTGTCCTCGACCGATATACAGAACCCTGCGTGCTCCTAGGGCTACTCTCACACCTGCACCTATGACGAGATAAACCAAGGACAGTTGGCAGTTTAAAGCACGTCAATTCAATTTACACGTAGTATATAATATTAAAGTAAAAAAAATATATGTTATAAGAAAATATGTTATTTAGTCACGACTGCTAATTCTTTTTAAAAGAGAATGGTTTAAATTCCACATCCGATGAAGTTCTGTTACAAGAACAAGTCTGCCCACGGTCCCTGCGAACGTATGCTGGGCGAAGGTGGGAGAGCACCACTACCATTTATGGAATCCGAAGAATGTGGTTTAGGGTTCGAATCTTTTTCCAGACATTAGACTGCAGTAATACTCCCCGTTTCTTTTATTACGCCCTTTCGCAGAAGACCACAGGAAACTAAAACTGCCATTGGCTCTGATCGCTTGAGACTTCAACATAAATACCCATCAAAGGACGTGCGTGTAGTGCTACTAACGTGTGTGAAAACATTTGCTCTACTCTCTCCATGTAAGCCTATACACAACAGTCTTACTAATAAAAACTCCTTACGCAGTTGTTTAACATTCAATAAACCTCGTATAAGCGTTGCATATTTTTCTTGTTAATAAACGTGGTAGGCCGCCTCTGTGGTGTAGTGGTTAGCATGATTAGCTGCCACCCCCGGAGGTCCGGGTTCGATTCCCGGCTCTGCCACGAAATTTGAAAAGTAGTACGAGGGCTGGAACGGGGTCCACTCAGCCTCGGGAGGTCAACTGAGTAGAGGTGGGTTCGATTCCCACCTCAGCCATCCTCGAAGTGGTTTTCCGTGGTTTCCCACTTCACCTCAAGGCGAATGCCGGGATGGTACCTAACTTAAGGCCATGGCCGCTTCCTTCCCTCTTCCTTGCCTATCCCTTCCAATCTTCCCATCCCTCTACAAGGCCCCTGTTCACCATAGCAGGTGAGGCCGCCTGGGCGAAGTACTGGTCATACTCCCCAGTTGTATCCCCCGACCAAGAGTCTGAAGCTCCAGGACACTGCCCTTGAGGCGGTAGAGGTGGGATCCCTCGCTGAGTCCGAGGGAAAAGCCGAACTTGGAGGGTAAACAGATGATGATGATGATGAATAAACGTGGTATACGTATCATATTACTATACTGCAAGTGTACACTCGTTCCAGGGCGTGGGAATCTCTTCGTGCAGTTCACTGACGTATTTCTTCACGTTCACCGCTTTTCTGATGACTTTTGCTTGTTATCTAGGAGCAAAACCTTTCAAGAAACCGCGCGGTAGCATGAATTGAACAGAACAGAATATAATATAATAGAGCACTCGAAGATCCTCCGTGGCTCAGACGGCAGCGCGTCGGCCTCTCACCGCTGGATACCGTGGTTCAAATCCCGGTCACTCCATGTGAGATTTGTGCTGGACAAAGTGGAGGCGGGACAGGTTTTCCTCCGGGTACTCCGGTTTTCCTTGTCATTTTTCATTCCAGCAACACTCTCCATTCTCATTTCATAGCATTTATCACTCATTAGTATATCACTTTGGGAGTGGCGACCCCATCGTACTAATAGCCTATATCTGCTTCATTCATTACATCCCTGACCCGGTCATTGACAGGAAAACAGGTTGTAGGTTTTCATTCATTTTCAGAATACTCGAATAAACCAGAACAGAACAGTAACACATATATTTCAGCGGTATATTATTATCCCTTCTTGTTCTTCTTTATCTGTTTACATCCAGGGTCAGTTTTTCCCTCGGACTCAGCGAGGAATCTCACCTCTACCGCCTCAAGGGCAGTGTCCTGGAGCTTCAGACTCTGGGTCGGCGGATACAACTAGGGAGAATGACCAGTACCTCGCTCAGCGGCCTCACCTGCTATGCTGAACAGGGGCCTTGTGGGGGGGGGGATGGGAAGATTGGAAGGGATAGACAAGAAAGAGGGAAGAAAGCGTCCGTGGCCTTAAGTTAGGAACGATCCCGTCATTTGCCTGGAGGAGAAGTGGGAAATAACGGAAAACCACTTCCAGGATGGTTGAGGTGGAAATCGAACCCACCTCTACTCAGTTGACCTCCCAGGGCTGAGTGGACCCCGTTTCAGCCCTCGTACTGCACCCGTCCACCTCCCGAGTCCCAGACTAGCATTTATCTCAGGGGTGTCGGTTCATTATTTAAATCATCAAATATAAATATAACGGCATAATAGAACACGGGGATGAACGGAGCAACTTAAAATTAAAAGGGGGAAGGCTCGATTGTAACTTGAATTTAAGGACTCCATGATATGACTAGGAAGTGACTGTTACTTTAAAAAGGGCATCATCTAACTACAATAAAAAGATTATGAGAGTGGTTTCCTTTGAAATAATTTGCCAGAAGGAGCGGTTTATTACGCCATTTGACGTATAAAACTTTGATACACGTGGCAACAATATTTGAATTTACACACATGTTACATATATAAATCACTTGCCATACCGCAAGTGGTATCAATATCTTGCTGCGTTGCTTCTGAAATAAAATGACATTTTGGAGGTATAATTTACGGATCGATTCCATTTGAACCGAACCGTTACTCAAGGATATAACTTCCTTCTATCGGGAGCCCGAGCATAACCCATGTTACGGTCGGCTTCCCGATTTAACTAAGATGATGTACTCCGGCTATATACATTTTTCCGAGACCGGTACTCGGACTGGGTAATGTTTCTCGTGAATTGAGAAAACTGGATTCCACGGACAGTTCCTATCCTACGATATCCAGCTGATGCCATACCAATGAATTAGCATTTACATTTTATTTACATGTGATCTGAATTGTCACCAGTTAGCCTCAGTAGACTACTGCCACAAATGAGATAACGAGAAGCGGTGGGAAATACCGTGGCCATGGCCCCCCTCGCATCGCGAGCGAAGTAAACAAACACGCAAGTATGACTGTCACATCGTCCCGTACGGAAACCGTACAATAACGCGGTAAAAAAAATGATTCTAATATTATCACTCTCATTATTCAAACATACGAATAGAGGGATGTTGTCACCAAACAATTTAATCCACGATTTTATCATCCTCGAAATTATTATTATTATTATTATTATTATTATTATTATTATTATTATTATTATTATTCAACGGTTCCTGGCACTGTCACGTTGATTAATATCGTCATTATTATGCGGGATGCAAACACCAAGTGGTTATTACTGTTATTATTATTATATCCCTCTCGTGGTTATTATTATTATTATTAATGAATAGGTGACCCAAGATATTATTATTGTTCACGTCACTTAAAAAAGGTTATTATCATTAATGAACCGGTCACTTGCGCCAAAACATATATATTCAGATATCGGTCGCAATTACAAATTAATTCACTGATCAACCAACGACATCATTACAGTTATTATTATGACAATTATTATTAATCCGACCGCGGTGATTTAACATCGTCCTTACATTGTTATTATTATTATCGGTTGCATATTCTCAATTAGATTCCCGTTTAACATCGTTATCAACGCTCAATTAATTAAGGCGGTCCAATCCTTTATCTGCAATATTTATTATTATTATTATCACGACATCATGCTTGTCCTCACTCGTTATTACAATGAATACAATATACGACCATTTCTGTGGAATCTGAACTCTCATTATCCTTAGATCCGTTGTATCTCAACGAATAACTGTGCAGTCTGTTTATTTCGTACATGCTGTCACGGGTTCGAATTCTACCCGCTGCGTAACTCAGTATTTCTCTGTGACACTGCCCGTACATTTTACACTCATATCAATATCCTAAGTGTCTCTCGTACGGAATTTATTTTCCTCTCTATCTCAATATTCCTCGATTCATTTATTTATTCCTCACAGAATTATCAACTGACTTATTTATTCATTTCGGACATCGTACGACCTTTTATTATCTGACTGCAAATTCTTTCACATTTTCTATCTCATTTGGATCTATGCCTTAGTTCATTCTCCACAAATAATCGTAACATCTTGAAATTATATTTACCAAAATTTGACAATCATGGTCTCGTAATATTAGCACTACATGTTCCGGCTAATGAATCGCAACTTCAAATCGCGACATTTATACGTAAAAAAATATTGGACCGTAATTTAAACCACACGTTCATTAACATGTACGGATTATTAACACCGATCTACATTTGAATATTATTAATCGATCAAATTAAGTTATCACGCACTTTAATTCCAAATTAAAACGACCTCCCGTCATTAAATGATTCCCAATAAACTCAACACTTGATCACATGAATTATTATTATCTCCAAACCATATAAAAAAAAATATCTTCTTTAAAAAAAATAGTTATATTATTTATTTATTATTATTATTAATATTTAAAAATAATAATAATTTCGCCTGTAACACGGTAGTCCACTCTTATTATGTTTAACGCATAACCCCTTGTACAAAATCGATTTATTCTGGCACTTAACACTCCAGATATGATTTACTTGGACATTAGTATATTAATCGCATCTCACAAATTTAACAACTTCACTTTGAAAATATGACCATATTAATTTCAACAAAACACACTTGGTATGGCGAAGCTGGATTTTCCTTCCATGTCATTAAATGGCTCGTTAAAATGACAAAACATAAAAGCACATATCGGGTCTTATTTAACTAGCATAATCAAAATCAAATGTAAAGAAAATTATCGACTACAAAGAAAATATGAATGCATGCATGACTTAACGTACTACACTATATATACAAATTTACATCTCCAACAAACTGAATACATAAAAGACCCGATTATTTACATTATTATGATTTACTACTGTCCGTGCTACAAATTTAGGATGGGGTCGTTAAGCGACCCATCTTGTTACAGAAGGTAACCAAATATAATCAAATTATTCCCATTTTTCCCATCACGATAACATTTCCCAAATATATTTTACAGTTTAGTACTCATCTTAGTTATCGGTATTCCATTGCAGCTTTGCAGACGAGAGGCTTCATCCAGCCCCTCTCTGCGTTTTACTCCTCCATCCTTGATGGCGTAGTTTCACAAAAGATTTCCTGGCACATTATTATTTTACTCTCATATCTTGATTACCACAAACCTTCACCATTTACTACGTTAACACTGTATACTTTAATTTGGATACAACAAATTTCTATCCTAGACCCAAGAATTTAATATATTTACACTATTTAATCTTCGTCCACCTAACGCACAATGGACCTGGACACGTACGACGTGGTGTCAACTATTTCGCCCGTCGCGATACGCCCGATTTATACGGCATTCTTGACGTGTTCATTACATCGGTTCGGTATAGCTAAGTACAGGCTACTACTTCCTTAAAGTACTGTTCGTCACACAATCTATTATGTACGTACTTATGGTGATATATTTTATACTACTCTCTTGCAGGGTAATTACTTTACGTCACTGATTATTCATAAATAACAAACACTATCCTACGTTAACTATTTCCAGATTTAACATGTTGCTTGAGCGCGATCACACTTTACAAACACTGGCGGATGCTCGCGCCATTAAATGACTGTACGTCCGTAGAATTCTAAGTTACCGGCGACCAACAGTTCAACTCCCGATATTCAATTCACGTGTGCTGGCGACCGTCAATTCAGCTCCAACGATTCAAGACAAGTGGCTGGCGAGCGTCAATTCAGCTCCGTATATATTGATGAAGCCTTTTTCCCGCGGATTTGTTGACGTCATGCCCCTTAGGGAGGGGGTGGATTTTTAATATCGGTACTCGCACTCCGAATTGGAAGTTAAAATTTACATCAAATTAATCCACTCCGCTAGCATATCTGCTGGATAAAATATGAACTCCAGGTGATCACAGATTTAGGAGATATGGGTGGATTTCGCTCCTCACATTTCGCGCCTTCGTAAGCGTCCCTGACAACGTGGTCTCCTTTCAGCCAATGAGATTCAAGCTGTCCGGTTTCCAAGAAATCCAGCCTTCAATTTATTTAATTTGCCAATAAGTATTGATTATTTTTCCATGCGTGACATCTAATAAATTCATTACATTCATCCGCGTACTCATATTAATTTATTACTGATTACTTTTGTAGTTACGAAAATATCTCATCCATCATTCCTTAAGATGGTATCACTGAGTCTCCCATCAAATTTTTACTATTGGCCGGCAAGCGGTCACGTGATTTAAATCTCCACCTGCTCGAACTTAGGCTAGCGAACGTACACTCAGCCGCTGTAATTTTCCATGAGGTCATGGAATTTCCGTCCTACCAAAAATATCCCAAGGTCTTACTCATGTGGTGAGTTTTCTTTGTATGATTCTCCCCCTTCCTCTTTCTGACCAAGACTTATTTGTGGACTCTGTATTTACTTGTACGCCAACTAATGATATTCCCTGCTGTGAAGTAGCTAAAAGTTGTCGTGTTGAGCTAATCCGTCAGGCTCCAGTCTGTCGTCCTTCCTTCGCTCTGATTTCAACATTACATAAACGAAATATTTTCAAATACACTCCTCTGTATTTCAATAAATGTCTCATATTATTTTACCGATCAAATCATGATTGATTATGGGCCTAAGTCACTCGGGTTCATCTTCCTCTTGCCCAGGTAAAAAAAAATTTAGTGAGTATCATGAGATTTTTTTTTTTTATGATGTGTCCATATCATCACTGTCATGATTTGACATCGGATCCTCTGTTCTGTGACGGCTATTGATTTCGTCTCTCAACATCTGGTTCCTGACCCTTAACTCCTCGTTCTGTCTTTCGATGTCATGGATCGCATTGACAAATTCCTGCACGTCTCTGTCTATCTCTCCACACTCTGGACATGGCCTTGCTTCAATTGGTGTATGGATTACTTGGACTTCTTCTTCCCTTCCGTCATCTTCTTCATCCTCTTCTTCGACATCATCTTCTTCCGGCTCGTCATCTGCTTCCTCTCGTTCATCCTCTGCTTCCCTGTGGTCTGCTGGCGTGTGGTAAAGCTTTAAATTTGCAGCGTTATAGATGTTCTCTGAACTTCCATCCAAGCTCTGAACTTTGTAAGCATTGTTGTCATAAGTTTGTATAATCTTGAAAGGGCCCACGAACAATTTACAAAACTTGTGGTACACCTTCTGCTCTGGGTTAGACACACTAGGCTTCTTCACTAGAACGAGCTCGCCAACCCTCAACGGACGGTGGAATCGCTTATTCCTCAGCCTTCTCAATCGTCGTTCTGCTTGTGCCTCCAAATGTTCCCGTGTCTTTCTGATACAAATTTCGCTGGATACGCGTGGATCTACAGGACATGCTACTGCATCGTGCCATGGCCTGGCCGGATATCTGTTAAAGTGAACCACTTCCGGTATCTGTCCTGTTGCTTCGTGGATCGTGGTGTTAATACATTTAGTTATAATGGGCACCACGTCAATCCACCGCCAATGTGCCTCGGAACAATAGATCCTGCAAAATTTTGCAATCTCTCGCATGATCCTCTCTGATGGATTCGATTCGGGATGGCGAATCGAACTAAGTACATGCTGAATGTCTAGTTGTCGTAATTGATTTGCAAACGCAGCAGATGTGAACTGACTACCATGATCAGTAAGGATCTTCTTAGGCTTCCCCATCTGTGGAATGATATGTGAAGTAATTCCTCGTAGTACAGTTTTAGAATTTGCCCTTTGCAGCGGATACAAGGCTACCAATTTAGAGAAAACATCTAAACTAACAAGGATGAATTGATTTCCCCTACGGGCCTTGGGGAGTGGTCCGTACAGGTCCATTGCGAATATCTCGCGGGGTTCAGTAGGTAACAGTGGGCGCGGAGATTGCTTAAGTAAGTACGGATTAGGTTTAATCCTTTGGCAGACGTCACATGATCGTAGTACATTTCGGACTGTTTGGTTCATCTTGGCCCACACGAATGTCTCTTGGATAGTTGCCAAAACCTTCCCTATACCTCCGTGTCCAATGACCCGGTGTACATGGTTGACTACCGGTACTTGCATTTCAGATGGTATGACTATGCGAAGTTTCGTGTGTTCCTCATCCAAAAACTTACGAAGAACCCCATTCAAATAATGGTAGCTCGCTGATAATTTACTAGCTCTGTCATACTGTGGATTGTCTGGCTGCAATGTTTTGTTAAAGAACTCTATCATCAAGTTAGTGAACCCATCTCTCTTCTGTATCGCTCCGATGTCCTTCAGATTCCTTAAGACCTCCTGGTCCTCTTCTATCAACTCAATTTGGTGGATTACGACTTCCTCCGGGTTCGGATGTCGACTCAACGTGTCTGCCAAAATATTGAGTTTCCCGGGGCAATGTTCGACTGTTAGATCAAATTGCTGGATAAATAATGCCCAACGGCTAACCCTCTCGCTTGCCATATTGGTTTTCATAATGAACGTCAGCGCTTTGTGATCGGTACGGATAACAATCTGAAAACCATACACGATCTTCTTCCAATACTGCAAAGCGCTCACGATAGACAGCATTTCCAATTCTGTGATAGTGTACTTTGTCTCATGCTTCCGCAATTTCCGGCTCATGAATGCAATATAGGTTTTTATGCTTGGATCATCGGGGTTTTCCTGCAGTAATACGGCTCCTATACCTATGGTTGAGGCGTCTGTTTGAATTATGAATTTGAGGCTGAAATCAGGGTATCCGAGCTTAACATTATGCAGTAATCGTTGCTTGGTCTGAGCGAACGCCTCATCACAAGTATGGTCCCACTTCCATCGATTATTTTTCTTAAGTAAGTCTTGCAATGGTGCTACTACGGTTGTGTAATCAGGGCAATGATCAGCGAAGAATTGACACATTCCAAGGAACTGCCGAACATGTTTTACTTTAGTAGGCTTAGGAAACATCCTAATGGCCTCAATTTTGACTGGGTTTGGTCGCACACCATCTCCATCTACAAGGTGACCCAAAAATAACACCTCCTTCTGACAAAAATGTGATTTCGATAGGTTGACCTTGAAGTTATGCCTTCCTAAATCGGTGAGGACTTCATTAATATTTTCCAAATGTTCCGAAAGTGTTCTTGTAGCTACCAAGATATCATCCACATACATGATAGTCGCCTCTTTGACCTTTGGACTTAGATTGCGGTCAAGAGCTCGAATGAGAACCGAACCCGCATTCTTAATACCAAACGGGAGACGATTAAAGACATAAGTCTGTTGATCGAATAAGAATCCCGTCAACAACTTAGATTTAGCTTCCAACAGTATATGATGAAACGATGACGTCAGGTCAAAAGTGGTAAAATATTCCATATCTTTAAATCTCTTCAAGATCTCTTTAATAGGCGGGGCCTGCTCATACTCTGGGACTAATCTCTCGTTGATAGCACGTGCATCAAGGCAAATGCGCACTGATCCGTCCGGTTTCCTGACTATCACTAAAGGATTCAAAAATGGCGTCGGTGACTTCGAAATCAATCCACTTGCTTCCATTTCTCTAATAGCTTCGCGGACTTGGGGATAGAATTTCTCGGCAATTGGATATAATTTCTTCTTATACGGGGACCAATCATTCACGTTTAATTCGTATTCAAAATTTTCAATTTTTCCAGGTTTTGAGCCAAACGTGTCGCTATGCTTTGTTAAAATTTTGAATAAATCTTCCTTCCCCTCGGGACCTATTACAGCTGCATTAACTTTATCTGCTATAACTTTCCCACAGTTGATTTCACCTTCCTGCAATTCTGCCGCAAATAGTTTATAATCATCAGAGGTCATATGATCATCCGTCTCACTCATGACACTTTCGTCCGTCCTAAGCGGATTCACGACTTCGGTGTTCCAAATTTCTTCATGCTCTCCTATCTCCGACTGAGGGTTCATGGTTGTATCCTCAATACCTTCCCTGTGCTTAAATCTGACAGAGTTATCCCCCATATCAATCACAGCCTGGTATTCAGTCATAAAATCGGCCCCTAGGATCAAGTTATAGTTGATTTTATTCATGATGATAAATGTATGAGCAAATTTTGAATTTCCAATTTCGATGTCCAATAATGCCTGGTTCTTACATATGACGGATTTATCCGGGATAATTCCACGAATCTTCAAATTTGAAACTGGGATAATCGGGATGTTTACTTTGGATTGTAGTTCATTTAACAGAACTTGGGATACTACTGATACGCTGGCGCCTGTATCAATGAGTGATCGAACCCTCACGTGGTTGATCCTAGTGTATATCACTGGTAGTCTCTTAATTTCCTTTGAAATTTGGATTTCGGGATCGTCAATTAATTCGTCAGAGGTCACAACCCATGTATCGACCTCTGCGATGATCCATTCTTCAGTTAAAATTCGGCGTTTTTTTTTTCGCCCCGAGCCGTTCTTCAGATTCGAACGTCGGTGCATTCGGGTTCAGGTCGCTGCCCCCTTTCCTTGCTCTTTGGAATTGCAAGCTCTCCGCTCCTGTCGCTTCCTCATCACGGCCTCGATCATGGATCGCCTCCTTCCATTTTCTCTTGTTCAGCTCTTCTATGTACCGCCTAGACTCTTGGTATCTGTCATCCTTCTCTTGACGAGATCCTCCCTGGTAATATCTCGGGTTCCCTTGATTCCTAGCTGGATACGGCCTATAATTACTTCTCTGGAATCCACGGTATCCCCTGTCAGCTCGAAAATTTCCTTGGTTTGTTTGCCGGTTGCCTTCCGCAAAATTCCTTGGTCTCGTCCATTGTCGCGGCTTCCACTCCGTATTATATGCTCGACGAGGTTCTGGATCAGTACTAGTTCCCTGGTTCTTCGTACTAGTGGTCTTCGGTTCGATTGTCCGTTCGATATTATTCACCTGTTGGTCCCTGCTCCTAATTTGTCTTGGGTTCGAATGATGCGTTGTGAGGTCTAATTGACGTAATAAGGCCTCCGCATCGACAGCTGTCTGGACATTTGACGCTATCATCATTCGTTGGACCTCGAATGGCAATTGCTTTCCAATGGCGCTAATCAATTCTGTTTCGCTCATTGGATTATCAAGCTCCCGTAGCTTGTGAAATTGTGCCACAAAGTAATCAGAGAATTTCGTGGGTGAAGATGTCGAATATCGTCTGGAGTATACTTCCAGCCTTAACTCCTGCTGTTCCTGAATACTCCAGAACTTTTGGAGAAAAGCCCGCCGAAATCCTTCAAAATCTTCAAAAGTATACAAGAAAGCCCTGAACCATACAGCTGGTGCTCCGTCTAGGAATTTCTCGACTGTTCGCAGATGTCGCTCTACTGGTATTTTATTCTCACTTATATAACCGGCGATTTCCCGGATGAAACCTTTCGGGGTGATATGCCCACGGGCATCGAACTTTGGTGGCTTGTCATCAGACATCTTAATGACGTGTACCACCGATGTCGGGATAGCACTTGATGACGTAGACGACCCATCTCTGTTTTCAAACTTGAAACCGTGTGTATCAGCATGGGATAGGCCTCCTTTCTTATGAATCCCCTGGTTATCATGGGGTTCGTATTCGCGATATTGGAGGTTAAAATCTTGGCTAGACGCTGATGGTTCCAACCTAGCCTTCAACATCTCCAAGTCTTTTCGGATGTCATCCATTCCGTCGGGATTACAACTGGCTATTTCTTTTGTGCCGGAATTTTGCCCATTATACGCCTTGCATTGTTCTAATAGGCGAACTTCCGTGTCGGCAAATGATTGGCCCTGTTCGATTAGATCTTCCGTCCGCTGGAATAACGCTAAGTTTGCGTCTTCGCACTTAGTTATTCTCTGGCTACGGTCTTCTAAATTTACAGTTAGTTCTTCAACTTTGTTTTTCAGTCCTGCTACGATGACAAGTGTACGTGCGGCTTCCCCACGTAACTCGTTCATGCCCTTGTCATGCTTGTCCAAGGTGCCAGCTATCTGCGCGCATTTTTCTTCTACTTGTCCCCGGACGATGTCATTCTCCTTCCTACACTCATCCCGAATTTCCTCTATGTGTGATTCTATGTCTTTTCTGTCAGTTAATCGTAGAGCGGCGAGTTCCTTGACACTAGCGTTCAATTTTTCCTTAATTTCTGCGCGTTCCATTTGAGCCTCATCTCTAACGCGGTCAACCTTTTCATTAACGATGGTAATGTACGCATCCATGTGCACTTTTAATTCGTCTTTCGCGAAGTGACATGCTTCCTGGACTTGAGTTAATTGGTCCCTAAGTTCCTGTCCCATCGCTACGCTCGCGGCCTGAACTGCATCTATTTGTGCCTTGAGTTCTGATTTATTTATTTCACACGCAGCCTGTACTCGGTCGATCTTATTCTCTAGTGAAACACTCGCAGCCTGTACTTGGTCGATTTTGTCAACAAGTTCATGTTTAGCTGAAACATTATCGGCCTGCATTTGATCAACTTTATTTTCTAATGAAACACTATTAGCCTGTACTTGGTCTACTTTATTTATGATTTTGTCATTTGTCTGCTTAACTGAAACGCTATCGGCCTGTAATTGATCTAACCTACGTTCCATTGGACCAATACTTGCAGCCAATGCTTGCATTAAGTCCTCTAACGTGAGAGCTTTCATCTCTCCCTGTCCTTCTACCACTATGTCCTGGGATCGCTCCCCACCGTCGTCAGACATTATAACTTTTCTTGAGAAAGCAAAAGGGCCGATCGGCCTCTCGCCTTGCTGCACACGAAGGAATACGCTATTGGGTCTAGGCCCTATCCTATGACATTATACCCCTACACTAACTTTCATTTAACAAAAAAAAATTTTGACTATAAAACTTGTTTACATTTGCCGGTCATTCAACTTGAATGCTGGCTTGCGCCTAAGATTTCACAATAAACCGCTCCAATATAACAACAACAACAACATTAAAAAAAACAACGATGAAGTGGGAAATCTCCTGCCCTGAAATACGTTAATTTTAATTTATACCATCTCAACCTCTTTTTAACTAATAACTTGAACTGGTGCTCAGTAATATTTTTACCATTTCAAGCCTTCCTAAACAGCTGTTTATAATATTCATCTCATGTCCACTGACATTTAAATGGAGTCCTGAATTACCAAAATAATATTAAATTTCATATGGGAAAAGAGAAACATCAAATCTTCGAGCTTACTGAATTTTGAATCATTGCCAAACTTGAAGAGATTAGCAATGGATTATATTAATAAACTAGTCAAATCTAGCTCCGTTCGAAACTAACCTTACTCTAGCATGATACTACGTTACCAGTGAACACACACTTGACCGTGATGCGGTCATCAATTAATAAAAATCAAAAATTTAAAAATATAAAATTTTGAAAAAAAAGTATAAAAATATAAAAAATTTTTACAATTGATTAGCAATGATATTGGCCTCCCTGCCGTTCTTAAAGCAACACTTTGCCGTTCTTAAAGCCCCACTTTGGGCCAGCCATTTTGCACCCGTCCACCTCCCGAGTCCCAGACTAGCATTTATCTCAGGGGTGTCGGTTCATTATTTAAATCATCAAATATAAATATAACGGCATAATAGAACACGGGGATGAACGGAGCAACTTAAAATTAAAAGGGGGAAGGCTCGATTGTAACTTGAATTTAAGGACTCCATGATAGGACTAGGAAGTGACTGTTACTTTAAAAAGGGCATCATCTAACTACAATAAAAAGATTATGAGAGTGGTTTCCTTTGAAATAATTTGCCAGAAGGAGCGGTTTATTACGCCATTTGACGTATAAAACTTTGATACACGTGGCAACAATATTTGAATTTACACACATGTTACATATATAAATCACTTGCCATACCGCAAGTGGTATCAATATCTTGCTGCGTTGCTTCTGAAATAAAATGACATTTTGGAGGTATAATTTACGGATCGATTCCATCTGAACCGAACCGTTACTCAAGGATATAACTTCCTTCTATCGGGAGCCCGAGCATAACCCATGTTACGGTCGGCTTCCCGATTTAACTAAGATGATGTACTCCGGCTATATACATTTTTCCGAGACCGGTACTCGGACTGGGTAATGTTTCTCGTGAATTGAGAAAACTGGATTCCACGGACAGTTCCTATCCTACGATATCCAGCTGATGCCATACCAATGAATTAGCATTTACATTTTATTTACATGTGATCTGAATTGTCACCAGTTAGCCTCAGTAGACTACTGCCACAAATGAGATAACGAGAAGCGGTGGGAAATACCGTGGCCATGGCCCCCCTCGCATCGCGAGCGAAGTAAACAAACACGCAAGTATGACTGTCACATCGTCCCGTACGGAAACCGTACAATAACGCGGTAAAAAAAAATGATTCTAATATTATCACTCTCATTATTCAAACATACGAATAGAGGGATGTTGTCACCAAACAATTTAATCCACGATTTTATCATCCTCGAAATTATTATTATTATTATTATTATTATTATTATTATTATTATTATTATTATTATTATTATTATTATTATTATTATTATTATTATTCAACGGTTCCTGGCACTGTCACGTTGATTAATATCGTCATTATTATGCGGGATGCAAACACCAAGTGGTTATTACTGTTATTATTATTATATCCCTCTCGTGGTTATTATTATTATTATTAATGAATAGGTGACCCAAGATATTATTATTGTTCACGTCACTTAAAAAAGGTTATTATCATTAATGAACCGGTCACTTGCGCCAAAACATATATATTCAGATATCGGTCGCAATTACAAATTAATTCACTGATCAACCAACGACATCATTACAGTTATTATTATGACAATTATTATTAATCCGACCGCGGTGATTTAACATCGTCCTTACATTGTTATTATTATTATCGGTTGCATATTCTCAATTAGATTCCCGTTTAACATCGTTATCAACGCTCAATTAATTAAGGCGGTCCAATCCTTTATCTGCAATATTTATTATTATTATTATCACGACATCATGCTTGTCCTCACTCGTTATTACAATGAATACAATATACGACCATTTCTGTGGAATCTGAACTCTCATTATCCTTAGATCCGTTGTATCTCAACGAATAACTGTGCAGTCTGTTTATTTCGTACATGCTGTCACGGGTTCGAATTCTACCCGCTGCGTAACTCAGTATTTCTCTGTGACACTGCCCGTACATTTTACACTCATATCAATATCCTAAGTGTCTCTCGTACGGAATTTATTTTCCTCTCTATCTCAATATTCCTCGATTCATTTATTTATTCCTCACAGAATTATCAACTGACTTATTTATTCATTTCGGACATCGTACGACCTTTTATTATCTGACTGCAAATTCTTTCACATTTTCTATCTCATTTGGATCTATGCCTTAGTTCATTCTCCACAAATAATCGTAACATCTTGAAATTATATTTACCAAAATTTGACAATCATGGTCTCGTAATATTAGCACTACATGTTCCGGCTAATGAATCGCAACTTCAAATCGCGACATTTATACGTAAAAAAATATTGGACCGTAATTTAAACCACACGTTCATTAACATGTACGGATTATTAACACCGATCTACATTTGAATATTATTAATCGATCAAATTAAGTTATCACGCACTTTAATTCCAAATTAAAACGACCTCCCGTCATTAAATGATTCCCAATAAACTCAACACTTGATCACATGAATTATTATTATCTCCAAACCATATAAAAAAATATCTTCTTTAAAAAAATAGTTATATTATTTATTTATTATTATTATTAATATTTAAAAAAAATAATAATTTCGCCTGTAACACGGTAGTCCACTCTTATTATGTTTAACGCATAACCCCTTGTACAAAATCGATTTATTCTGGCACTAAACACTCCAGATATGATTTACTTGGACATTAGTATATTAATCGCATCTCACAAATTTAACAACTTCACTTTGAAAATATGACCATATTAATTTCAACAAAACACACTTGGTATGGCGAAGCTGGATTTTCCTTCCATGTCATTAAATGGCTCGTTAAAATGACAAAACATAAAAGCACATATCGGGTCTTATTTAACTAGCATAATCAAAATCAAATGTAAAGAAAATTATCGACTACAAAGAAAATATGAATGCATGCATGACTTAACGTACTACACTATATATACAAATTTACATCTCCAACAAACTGAATACATAAAAGACCCGATTATTTACATTATTATGATTTACTACTGTCCGTGCTACAAATTTAGGATGGGGTCGTTAAGCGACCCATCTTGTTACAGAAGGTAACCAAATATAATCAAATTATTCCCATTTTTCCCATCACGATAACATTTCCCAAATATATTTTACAGTTTAGTACTCATCTTAGTTATCGGTATTCCATTGCAGCTTTGCAGACGAGAGGCTTCATCCAGCCCCTCTCTGCGTTTTACTCCTCCATCCTTGATGGCGTAGTTTCACAAAAGATTTCCTGGCACATTATTATTTTACTCTCATATCTTGATTACCACAAACCTTCACCATTTACTACGTTAACACTGTATACTTTAATTTGGATACAACAAATTTCTATCCTAGACCCAAGAATTTAATATATTTACACTATTTAATCTTCGTCCACCTAACGCACAATGGACCTGGACACGTACGACGTGGTGTCAACTATTTCGCCCGTCGCGATACGCCCGATTTATACGGCATTCTTGACGTGTTCATTACATCGGTTCGGTATAGCTAAGTACAGGCTACTACTTCCTTAAAGTACTGTTCGTCACACAATCTATTATGTACGTACTTATGGTGATATATTTTATACTACTCTCTTGCAGGGTAATTACTTTACGTCACTGATTATTCATAAATAACAAACACTATCCTACGTTAACTATTTCCAGATTTAACATGTTGCTTGAGCGCGATCACACTTTACAAACACTGGCGGATGCTCGCGCCATTAAATGACTGTACGTCCGTAGAATTCTAAGTTACCGGCGACCAACAGTTCAACTCCCGATATTCAATTCACGTGTGCTGGCGACCGTCAATTCAGCTCCAACGATTCAAGACAAGTGGCTGGCGAGCGTCAATTCAGCTCCGTATATATTGATGAAGCCTTTTTCCCGCGGATTTGTTGACGTCATGCCCCTTAGGGAGGGGGTGGATTTTTAATATCGGTACTCGCACTCCGAATTGGAAGTTAAAATTTACATCAAATTAATCCACTCCGCTAGCATATCTGCTGGATAAAATATGAACTCCAGGTGATCACAGATTTAGGAGATATGGGTGGATTTCGCTCCTCACATTTCGCGCCTTCGTAAGCGTCCCTGACAACGTGGTCTCCTTTCAGCCAATGAGATTCAAGCTGTCCGGTTTCCAAGAAATCCAGCCTTCAATTTATTTAATTTGCCAATAAGTATTGATTATTTTTCCATGCGTGACATCTAATAAATTCATTACATTCATCCGCGTACTCATATTAATTTATTACTGATTACTTTTGTAGTTACGAAAATATCTCATCCATCATTCCTTAAGATGGTATCACTGAGTCTCCCATCAAATTTTTACTATTGGCCGGCAAGCGGTCACGTGATTTAAATCTCCACCTACTCGAACTTAGGCTAGCGAACGTACACTCAGCCGCTGTAATTTTCCATGAGGTCATGGAATTTCCGTCCTACCAAAAATATCCCAAGGTCTTACTCATGTGGTGAGTTTTCTTTGTATGATTCTCCCCCTTCCTCTTTCTGACCAAGACTTATTTGTGGACTCTGTATTTACTTGTACGCCAACTAATGATATTCCCTGCTGTGAAGTAGCTAAAAGTTGTCGTGTTGAGCTAATCCGTCAGGCTCCAGTCTGTCGTCCTTCCTTCGCTCTGATTTCAACATTACATAAACGAAATATTTTCAAATACACTCCTCTGTATTTCAATAAATGTCTCATATTATTTTACCGATCAAATCATGATTGATTATGGGCCTAAGTCACTCGGGTTCAGTACCACTTTTCAAATTTTGTGGCAGAGCCGGGAATCAAACCTGGGCCTCCGGGAGTGGTAGCTAATCACACTAACCACTACAACACAGAGTTATCACTACTAATACTTATGCCAATGATAATAAATACTGACCTCATTCCGCACTCATGTGTACTGCTGTGAGAACATGAAGTTCGCAAGATACAGAGCCACCTCTCGGATCTTTAATTAAGTCATTTCTGTCTGTTGTAATGGCATTTCGAACATACTATGATCTAGGAGAAGTTGGTCACTCCGTCTCTTAAAGTAATTTATTTTACGAACATGTCCAGCCTCCATAACCTATAAAGGTTCTATGCCTTGTATATAAGTTATATACCTTTTATTAGTAAGACTGTAAGGGTACAACCTTACCCTTTCTCCTCTGTTAATACTGAAGGTACTGATTTATAGTTATTTTCGAACTGTTGGGTTTGAATCAGAGTTGCTAACCGTACAATTTAGGAACCCCACTTGCCGATACGACGTCTTACAATTACTGTTAATCTGTCACGTTGGCATTATTAAATAATAATTTATTGCAGCCAATGGCCATACACACAATAATACACAATGATTGGATTACATAGGTAATTAAATTCCATAGGTAACAATGTACACAGTCAGATGTCATTGTCAGGTACTCACTAGCAGTCATAGTGGGGATCGACTTCCGTTTCGTGTGTGGGACCTCTTATAAAACTCCTTTGGAGCTCCTTTAGGTTAAATCCTCTCTTGGGTCACGTAGCGTTACACATAGCGGGGGTAGTGGTGGTGGTGATTATTGTTTTATGAGGAAGTAGAACTAGGCAACCATCCTCTATATAACACTAATCAGAGGGAAAAAATTGAAGGGATCTGACACTTCGAAAAATGAAGGTAACGGCCAAAGGAAGACTAGGGCCACGAAGGGCGTGAAAATGAAAGACTCCCTAGTCCTTGCAAGCCTAATAGCGTCGGGGTCGGAAAAGAACAGGAGTTGATCAAGGGAGGTCGGATAGGATAGATGAAAGTGAGGAGCCTGGCACAAGTAAGTGGAAGCGATGCCAGGACACTGCTGAGGGCCCCGTGGTCGCCAACCCACGCTCCAAAAGTTCAGAGCCCCTGGGGCCCCTTTTACTCGCCTCTTACGACAGGCAGGGCATACCGTGGGTGTTATTCTACCTCCCCCACCCACACGGGGGACATAGCAGGGGTAGGCCCATTGGTTGTTCTACTTGTGGGAGTGTATTTTAAGGGTCGTATTTCTAAGGGACACATTGATAGTCATAATGATAGAAAGCTGTTCCAATGTCTCACGTGTGGGATGGCTTTTAAGGAGCGAGAGATATAGATGGCCTAAGTGTGTTTGCTGATCATACTGGGAGACTGGCGTTCAGCTTGTACAGTGGTGTTCGTCTGTTCAAGTGTTCCATCTGTGAGAGGACATTAAGGCTGAGCTCTGCCTCAGACACATATTATAACGCACAGGTATGAGAGGCCATATGACACTGTATTGAGATCGCAAATTGCAGGACATAGTGATGTAGAGCCTTCTGTCTGTTTAATTTGCAACACTCTGTTGAACATGCCTCGTCCGCTTGTAGGTGCACGCGGTTCCTCTTTACCAGTCATTAGGGAGTGCGGTAATGGATATTGTTCTCGAGGTGCAGTTGATGAGGTGGTACCTGGGACATTTTCCACCACAGAGCCGGGAGGTACATTCTTCGTCTGGTTCGTGGTATCCAGCGGTTTGGCATTATACAGTCACGAATTTTTTCGTGAGATGCGAGAATTACATATTGCCACTGTCGTATTGTTAAAATCACTAGTATATTTGCGGGTGTAAGCAAAGTATATTTTCTTTTTCTGTTGGACTATAAATCTGTTTGGGTAATACCAGGTAAGTGGAATTGTGGCAAGTTCGAATAATGCATTTGAGGATGTAGTTTGTGTCAAATGACGAACGCAGCATTTTATTAATAAGGTCTTATTTCGTCCAATTCGTGCGTATAGAATTCTGCTATCTAGGAATACTGACACAGCAATATAACAGCTGAATGTACTAAAACTACAAGCAGAAAAAGCAGGACTACAGATTTCTTTCGAAAAAACTAAATAAGTTATACGTAGTACAGTCATTAAGTTCTGAGACTTGACGCCTGGAGGATAGGCACCCACACGACTTTTTGTGTTGCACACGATGCTGCATTACACGGCGTTACACCTATACAGAATCACATCCACCCTCAAAATAGTCGCCGTTGACCGTTATGCACGTTTATCAACGTTGGTATAGCTGCTGGAAGCACCGCTGAAAGGAAACACCATGTTTCGTCTCCAGTTATTATCCGGTTGAGAAACGTCGGTTCAGCGGCAGCACTACTGATGAGGTTACCAGAAATTGCCATGCGATCATCACGCTGGTGTTGCGACAGGATTCGTGGCACACTGTGCTGGGTAACACGAGACATGTTGAGGTCATCCGTCAGAATTTTGTGGCAAGTACCATGGCTGACCCCTATTGTTGCTGCGTGATCGTTTACCGATTGGGAGTGGTTAGCACGCACCAACGTTGCAACTTCTTGGATCTTGCGTTTGGTTCGGACTGTTTTTGGCCGACCAGTACGCTTATCATCTTCCAAACTGTCCCGTCATTGCACAAAACGTCGGTGCCGCCTAAACACAATATTGCGACTCAATACGTCTTCACCGTAAACCTGCTGCATCATTTCAAACGTTTCGGCAGCGGTTTTGCCTAATTTCTTGCCCGTTGCTCAAACTGTGACATGTCAAGGTCCGACTGGCGCATTCAAATCACCGTCACAACAACGAACGTACGTCTGCTTCCAGTGCATGCACTCAACTGTTTCTTACAGGGACGAGAGACTAACTGACATGGTAACATACCACGGCGCAACGTATGCGCTATAGTGCACCACAGCGACATCACGCGGTCAGTCTCAAAAATTAATGACTGTACTACGTATAACAAACATCAAAATAGCCCCTCGGTACCTGAAGACAGAACACGGTAAAATAGAATGAGTTGATAGCTTTAAGTATTTGGGTTTATTTATATCGTGTCAGAAGCATACATAAGTTTAAAATTAAAGATAAGGAAAAACATAATCATAATATAAATACTCCAATGGCGAAGAGCCACATTAAACTATGTGAGCCCAAAACCTTGCAACACCAAGTGCATTTGCCTTTGCTTTAACCAGGTCTTCTGTTGTGCAGCTGAATGGGCATGAACTGTATTGCAGCAAATGGGCTGTGGTCTGCTCTTCTCCACATACACACAAGGTACTGTCCACTTCGAAACCCCATTTATTCTGGTTTACCCTGCACCGCGTAACACCAGAGCGCAGTCTGTTCAGTGCTCTCCAATTCACCCAATCTGTGACATGGCCAGGAGGGAGTTCGTCTTTTGGGGTCATCCATTGACTGATCCTCGTATGTTGACTCCTGACGCGCCACTGTTGAATTCTTGCTTGCTGCGCTGTTCCTGCAAGTGTTTCGGTTACTCTCAAGAAGCTTTTCCTAGACTTAAGCCGCTGGCGTAGTGGCTCATATCCAAACAAAGGGTGGGCTTCCGATGTCAACACCTTTCTCTTTTCTTTCTTGGCTGCCACTTCACTGCGAATATCGGGAGGTGCTATCACTGCAAGGCAATACACTTTTTCCAAAGGTGTAGGTCTCAAACATCCAGTAATAATGCGGCAGGTTTCGTTGAGTGCTACATCAACTGCTTTGGTATGGCAAGATTTGTACCACACCGGGCATGCGTATTCAGCTGCTGAATAGCAGAGCGAAAGGGCAGATGTCCTCACTGTGTCTGGTTGTGTTCCCCAAGATGTTCCAGTTAGCTTCCGCACAATATTGTTTCTAGCAGCCACTTTCTGCTTGATGTTCAAACAATGTTTTCTGTAGGTTAAGGCACGATCCAGAGTGACTCCGAGGTACTTCGGGGTAGGATTGTGTTGTAATGCTATGCCTTGCCAAGTGACCTTCAGAGTTCGGGAAGCTTCTCTGTTGTTTAGATGGAAAACACAGGTTTGCGTCTTAGTTGGGTTTGGTGTTAGTTGATTCTTCTTGTAATAGCCAGCAAGAGTGTCTAGAGCTGTGGACAATGTTTGTTCAATCGCCTCGAAGTTATCCCCCTGAGAAGTGATGACACAATCATCAGCATAGATGCAACTATTCGTCCCGGCAGGAAGAGGCTGATCATTTGTGTAAATATTGAAAAGCATTGGTGCCAACACGCTTCCCTGAGGTAGTCCGTTCTTCTGTATCCTCCACCTGCTTCTTTTTCCCTGGAACTCAACGAAGAAACTTCGATTTTGAAGTAGGTTTCTAATGGCACAAGTCAGATGGAAGTCCTTTGTCATGCTGTATACCTTTCCAAGGAGAATTCGGTGATTAACAGTATCATATGCTGCCGAGAGATCTATAAATGCAGCTCCTGTGATTTTCCGGCTTTCAAAGCCATCTTCTATGTGTTGACTTAATTTCAACACCTGTGATGTGCAGCTTTTCCCTCTCCTGAATCCAGCTTGCTGTGGAATCAGAAGTGGCTCGATTTCATCAGTCAACCTATTGAGGATTAGTCTTTTCAGAATCTTAAAAAGATGGCATAATAAGGAGATTGGCCTGTAGCTCCTAGGGTCACTTTTATCTTTGCCTGGTTTTAGAATGGCTATGACCCTAGCCTTCCTCCATATTTTAGGTATCATGGAAGACTGAATGCAGTTATTCATGAGTTCTAGCAACCAGCACTTCGCAGTAGGACCAAAGTTCTTAATTTGTTCCATTCGAAGGTCATCGAGTCCTGCTGACTTTCCAATCTTACACTTACTGAGAGCTAATTCCAGTTCAGTTAGTGTGAAATGCTTAGATAACTCATTGCTCTCGTCTGGTTGTCTGACTATAGGATTCTTCCCTACTTTCATGGAAAGCTTTGGTTTTCCATTAAGCAAAAGTTGGTGTGCTATTTGATCTGCACTCACACTGGCATGTGTGTTACCTTGCGTAGGATCATTGGTCAAGCGTTTTAAAAGTCTCCAAGCTTCTTGACTGCTCCTACCCATATCGACTTCAGACATCAACTTCATCCATGTCTCCTTCTTTGCCTGGGAGATAGAGGAAAGAACACTTTGTGCTGCTTGAATCGTTTGCTCACTAAATGGGTCTTCTTCGTGAAGCCTGTAGTAATCATGCAGCAGAGCAGTTGTTTCACGAGTTATACGTTGAAGGTAGCGTGTCCTGCAGCCTCTGGGAATTGATGCCCGTGAACAGAACTTCACGATATCAATGAATTTGTCATAATCTTGGGGTATAGGAGAGACAGTTTTTTGCATGCGATATTGTTATACATCCGGGTGTCTTCTGGGCAACGGACTAGGACTCTTCCTAGACGGCTGATTCTCTCACACCAGAAGCAGAACTAATCAATCTTAAAATGTATTCTAAGAAACGGCTCTTTTCAGAGCCACCCATGGCAATAATATCCATAAATATTGAAGGTCTGTCAGCTGCCAAAGAGGAACTCTTGAAAAAACTATGCCAAGATCAGAAATGTGACGTCTTGTGCATTCAGGAAACGCATAGGGATGAACATCAGAAACGTCCAAAGATTTCAGGAATGATTTTAGTTGCAGAAAGGCCTCATGCGAAATATGGTAGTGCTGTATTTGTAAAGCAAGACATCCAGATCATCAGTACTCATCATACTGAAGATAACGACATCGAAATAATCACCGTGGAGCTAATCAACTTGACCATTACATCTGTGTACAAGCCTCCAAATGAAAAGTTCTCTTTCTCACCACTTGCAAATTTTGGTAATCAAACAAAGTCAATAGTAATCGGTGACTTTAACAGCCGTAGTCACGTCTGGGGATATGCTCAAGAAGATGAGAATGGAGAGATCGTCATTGCATGGGCTGAAACTCAGGAGCTTTCCCTTATTCATGACAGCAAGCTTCCCTCCTCCTTCAACAGTATTTGGGTGAAATAGTGCAATTGAAAACTAATGAAAGAGAAGAAAAAAACGGGAGAAGATGGCCGCGGCTTTTCGTATGACATATCCTATATACAAAAAGAAAACCATCTCCAGAGGAGCTAAACTAAGGCACTACAATACAGTGATTGAAACGGAATGTTTGTACGCTAGTGAATGCCTCCAAATGACAGGGAAAGCGGGACTGAGAGAAGCTGAGAAATTCGAAAGAAAGATCCTTCGCAAAATAATGGGTCCAAATATTGTGGATGGACATTATAGGTTGCGAGGAAGGGAAGAACTTTACCGTGACAATGAAAGAGTAAATGAGTCCATGAGAAAACGGAGACTTAGTTTCTATGGGCATTTATTTAGATTGGATGAGAAGAGACTAACGAAAAGGATTTTCACAATACTAGACAGCAGACCTAAAGTGTCTGACGAATGGTTCAGGGAGCTGTGAAAGGATCTCAAAGAGGTGGGACTAAATTCAGAAGACATCTCAAACCGAACAAAGTTTAGGTCAGTGATCGAAAATTCCAGGGATTCCATGACGAACCAAAACTTAACCGTGACTGGACGGAAGAAAGAAGACAGACTGCCAGAGAAAGGATGCTAAAGTTTTAGGCTGTGAAGAAGGCTTCCAGAAACATGTAACTGTTATCTAACGTGGTCTCTAATGGCCGTAAACGAATATATATAATAATAATTATTATTATTAACAAATACATCGCAATTGGGAAATATCCAGGTGGCAATGGTCACTTACAGCAGTGTGATAATACAGTGAAGTAAAAACATAATTATCCAACAACAACAACAACAACAACAAGAATATAACAAGCAATACTACTAGTTTAATATTCTAAATCCGGTATCATCATATACAAATTGTCCGGCTCGTTGGTTAAATTGTTATCGTGCTTGCCTTTGATCCGGAGGGTCCCGAATTCGATTCCCGGCCGGGTTGGAGAATTTAAACTTAAATGGTTAATTCCTTTGGTTCGGAGACTGGGTCTTTGTGCTGTCCACAACATCCTTGCAACGCACACACCACACATAACACTATCCTCCACATACAAATTCACACACAACTTAAGTATTTAAGACCGGGCGAGTTGGTTGTGCGGTTACGACCACGCAGCTGTAAGCTTGCATCCGGGAGACGGTGGGTTCGAACCCCACTGTCGGCAGTCCTGTAGATGGTTTTTCGTGGTTTCCCATTTTCACACCAGGCAAATTTTGGGACTGTACCTTCATTAAGGCCAGGCCGCTTCCTTACCACTCCTAGGCCTTCCCTATCCCATCGTCCCCATAAAACCTATCTGTGTCGGTGCCCCGTAAAGCAACTAGGAATAAGTATTTAAGTATTAGGATGGATAAGAAGCAATAAAAATCTGCAAGAACTCCTCTGAAAAGGAAAGCAACATTATCTCCTCTACGAAGATCAGTTCAGTTGAAATGGAGGGCAATTTCGTTATCAACCTAACCTTCTCATATCACGACTTGGGTACGGTCTGCCTTGGTGTATTCTTATTGACTTACGGCATATGTACATGTAAGTTAATATATTTACTTGTGTGCATTATTACAGAGAGGTTTCACGTAAGTCCGACAAGTAACAGCAAATTTCAAGAAGCAGGCTGAATTATTTACACCAGGCAAACGCCGAGGAGTGCGGTTACGGTAATGCATATATCAAAATAACGGCAGAAATATATAACATAAAATTAAGTCAGGTTAAGAGAGAGTGTGTATTTCTTTAATTCCTCATTGAGCTTCAAAACCGACTTAATTGATTGATTGATCAGGGAAGCTCAATTATCGCAATTTACCTTGAGGTTGGTTTCTTGACGGTTATGTCTCGTTACAATAGGTAACTAGTCATGTTGGCAGCAGTGATGAGCGATTAAAGAAAAAGAGTATAGGGTGGCAATATTTGCTTTTTGTGTATAGCCTTACCGTGACGATTACTACACCTCACTCTGCACTACAGAATATTAAAGCACACTTTAAATAAAGCTAACAGTATTATACTATTTAACACCAGTTTTATGCGTGAACCCGCCTGGCAGCCATGATCGTTATGGCGTCGAGTATTCGGTCTCAAAAGGTGTTTCGAGTCCCGTTTGTGCAAATGTTTTAACCATCAGAATGTTGGCCGGCAGGGTAGGTGAGGGGTTAGCATTCAATTTCTAATGACCAGTTCACGTGCTAAAAGCCTGGGTAGATTTCCAGATAACTCTGCGGTACTCATATGGACTGGGGGTAGGTCGATGGCCGAGAACGAGAGGTAGTGGTGAAAGAAGTATCACATGTCAAATAATTCATTTTGTTTCCTACTCATACCTTTTTTTTTTTAAATCTGTTTACCGTCCAGGTTCGGTTTTTCCCTCGGACTCAGCAAGAGATCCCAGCTCTACCACCTCAAGGGCAGTGTCCTGGAGCTTCAGACTCTGGGTCGGGGGATACAATTGGGGAGGATGACCAGTACCTCGTCCAGGAGGCCTCACCTGCTATGCTGAACAGGTGCCTCGCGGGGGGATTGGAAGTTTGGAAGAGATAGCCAAGGAAGAGGGAAGGAAGCGGCCGTGGCCTTAACTTAGGAACGATCCCGGTATTTGCCTGGAGGAGAAGTGGAAAACCACGGATGGGTGAGGTGGGAACCGAACCCACCTCTACTCAGTTGACTTCCCGAGCCTGAGTGGACCCCGTTCCAGCCCTCGTACCACTTTTCAAATTTCCTGACAGAGCCGCGAATCGAACCAGGGCCTCCGGGGATGGGAGCTAATAACACTAACCACTACACCGCACAGACGGACACCTACTCATAAGCTAACAATAAAACTGTAAAAAAGTTTAAATCTATTTATATACGGGCCCTTTACTACAGTGACTTTCTCTCAACGGTTCGCCGGTAGCCGCACCCAGCTTACTTGCCTCCCGTTGACTCATCACTTCCCATCACAGCCCGCACTTCGCAGTTCAGGTCCGTGCTTACAAAGTGTATGATGTGTTGATCTGTTCTCGAGTTGTGAAGTGTTACTTCGGAGTATAATTCTCATAATGCCTCCACACGTGTACACGGTAGAGGAGAGCGTATTTATGTACGATAATTATGTGAAAACAGAGTCTTGTAGAGAAGTCCTCTGGCGATTTGTAACATAATTTCCAGGTGTACAGCCTCCATGTAGAGAGACCATGCGGATTCTCGCAAACAAATTGAGAAGAACTGGTTCTTTACTCGATAAGAAGCGAAGTGTTACCTGTACTTAACGAGGAAAATTTAAATGAAATCGCAGACACATTACAACATACGCCCACAAAACCCTAAGAAGACTTGGACAAGAGCTGAGGTTTCGAAGAGCTCAGCATGGCGGGCGTCCGGCTCCATGGCTAAATAGTTAGTGTGCTGGCCTTTGGTTACAGGGGTCCCGGGTTTGATTCCTAGCAGGGTCAGGAATTTTAACCAAAATTGGTTAAACTCGCTGGCACGTGGGCTGGGTGTGTGTGTCGTCTTCATCATCATTTCATCCTCATCAAGACGCGCAGGTCGCCTACGGGGGTCAAATGAAAAGACCTGCATCTGGTGAGCCGAGCTTGTCCTCGGACACTCCCGACACTAAAAGCCATACGCCATTTCATTTCTTAGCATGGCGGGCTACGAAAATGTCAAAACTGAAACCTCTGTTACAGAGTTATCCGTGGTAGTTAGAGGTGAAAGAAGGTGCGGGCAGGAATAGGTCTCAACTGCAAAATTAAAGTTAATTTAAATCTTTAACAAAGGTTATATTTTCTTTTCAAAATCAACAAATAACAACAACAGAGAAACAGGTACCAAGTAGCAGGAAAACAAGTTAATAAATTACATTTCGTTACAAGATTTGGGCTTCGAGCCCCAAGATTAATTTCTGAGCTCTCAGCTCACCACCACAATTGCTAAAGGGCAGAAAACCCCTAAGTACGAGGAGCACTTGCTCCTAATTACAATGTTAAGAAAAAGAGCAGACTCGCTCTCAATTTGACAAGCCTCTCAAAGGCCACAACAACTTTCACTTCAGACTGCCCTCAAGGCACACCAAGAAACAGGGGCAATTAATACCCAACCTACGGGGCCTTCGCATGAAGAACCAAACAGGTTAAGAAAAATGGCCCAAAATATACAAAATGAATGGAGGCGATAACTTGCACTCCTACACCAAGTTTTTGTCTAAAAACCTATGTGGCACTAGGCCGATGATACAGGGGCTAATCCCAATCTATGGAGGTGACTAGTCGGCAAATAAGTTTAAGACTTTAAGAAGGAAGAGAAAAACGGTTACGAAAACATAGTCACCTCAAATTCAAAATGAAGGGGAGTTCGAGAGGGTGAAGCACTCTCTATCCCCGCTTTACAAATTTGTAATTTATAGAAAGATGGAAAAGAATTTACATTTTAAAAAGGTAGGTTACACTTAAAGGTTTCGAACCCTCCCCGAGAGTTAAACTGCTGAGCTAGCAAGAAATGAAGATGTTAATAGGCCATTACCTAGAAGATGAACTGCTGCTTGAAGAAAGAGGCGCTTCCCGCCCCCTGCTATATATTCACACACTGAGAAAGATGTTACTGAAGTGGCACCGAGACAAGAAAATCAGCAGTTTATATACCCTCGTGGAACATTCGAGACCCTTCATGAATGATAACAACCCGCCCACAAACTTTTATTGGCTACCAGCAAAAACTAATACACAAGACGATGAAGAAACACCTTATTGGTGGGAAATTAATTACAGAAATTTATGATTGGCTAATTTCAAAACTGGCGGAAGGAAAGGATTTATATTGCCCACCCACAAACCACAGAACAAAATTTAGTAAAAATAAAACTTAGGAATACAATATTTCTTCAAGAAAGTTCATTCCATTGCACCAGAGTGTGTTACCATAGTTTTGGGTAGCGACATCTGTTAGAGAATGTTCAAACTTCTTGATACGGAGCAAACAAACACAAATCAAAATAGACATAGTTCAGAACACTTCAAGATTACCAAATTTACAGTAGTGACATCTTCTGAGAAACCGTTGAGTTAATACAGTTTGTTAAAGTAGGCTTTCTCCTGTAGAGAGGTTTCAACTGGCGCAATATTTGAATTCGCGGCGTGAAGGTGTACCGCCCGGTACAACCTCAATAGCCTCATTGTATGCGTGTGAATCGGAGTTTCCGAAGACGATGCCAGAAATGTGTGGATGGACTAGGAGAACATTCCCAACATCTCCTGTCATATGGTACGAGCTTATTTTCTTAATTCTTCTTTCTTTCTTTCTTTCTTTCTTTCTTTCTTAATGTGTTTACTCTCCAGGGTTGGTTTTTCCCTCGGACTTAGTGACGGTTTACATATCTACCGCCTCAAGGGCACTGTCCTGGAGCTTGATGTTTTGTGTCGGCGGATACAACTGTGAAGGAGGACCAGTAACCTCGCCAAGGCAGCCTCGCGTTCTATACTGAACAGGGGCCTTGTAGGGGGGATGGGAAGATGGGAAGGGATAGACAAGGAAGAGGGGAAAAAGGCGGCTGTGGTCTTAACTTAGGTACCACCTCGGCATTTGCCTGGGGGAGAAGTGGGAAACCACGGAAAACCACTTCGAGGATGGCTGAGGTGGGAATCGAACCCACCTCTACTCAGTTGATCTCTCGAGACTGAGTGGACCCCGTTTCATCCCTCGTACCACTTTTCAAATTTCATGGCAGAGCCGGGAATCGAACCCTCGTGCCTCCGGGGTTGGCAGCTGATCACGATAACCACTACACCACGGGAGCGGTTTCCTTCATTCTTATTTTCTTAATTGTGAATGTAATCTCATGTATGCACGGATAGAGTGAGGGAAGTGCTGTCCTTGTTGGTACGCCGCGGAGCGGGCAGTGATGAGTCAACGGGAGGCAGGTAAGCTGGGCAGCCGAGGAGAGGAACTCACTGTAGTTGTAACTGAGAGGGCGCCTGGAAAGATCCGCTCCACCTCTAGACGAGGACAATCATTTACATTCTTGCTGTTTGCGTCATCAGACCATATACTGGTGTGATGCAGCCCTCCATGCCATCATGTCATGTGCCAACTTTGCTGAAGAGCTGCTGCTCGAAGGAAGAGGCGCAACCCGCCCCCTGCTATACTTCCACACACTAAGCTAGATGTTGTTGAAGTGGCGACGAGCCATGAAAATCAGCAGTTTTTAAACCCTCATGGAAGATTCGAGACCTTTCATGAATAATTAAGACACCCCCACAGGCGTTCATTGGTTGCCCAAAATTTACACACTAAAATTGGAGAAGAAGGACACTATTGATCCAAAATTAATTAAAGGAATTCGGGATTGGCTAAGTCAAAACAGGCGGAAAGAAAAATTAATATTGCCAACCCATAGATGAAAGAACAAAATTTAGTAAAGACCAAAGCTTATGAATACAAAATATCTTCAAGAAAAGTTCCTTCACTTCGCACCAGGATGCATGATCATAGTTTGTGGTAGAGACATCTGTGAGAGAATGTCCAGACTTTTTGATCACTGAAAAACAAAACAATTCGAAATAAACACAGTGACATCTTCTGAGAAACAGTTGAGTTGATTCGGTTTTTAAAGTTCAGAGTTTCTCCAGTAGAGGAGTACTTTAAGGCGGAACATTTAAATGTGCGGCGTATAGGTGTACCAACCGGTAAAATTATTATTATTATTATTATTATTATTATTATTATTATTATTATTATTATTATTATTATTATTATTATTATTATTATTGTTATTGCAATATATGGCTGCCATGAGAACAGGTACATTTTGTGAAATATGAACTTGAGACCGCTTGTAGTAATTTTATTTTTCCACACAGCTAAACTAAGTTGCCAGTTTCGTGTCTGCTTTAATAAATTGAGTGTCGCAATAAAAAAAAGTAAAAAAGAGCCCTTCACACCAACTACAATAATTGTCCCACCTAGAGACCTCGTCGGCGAGATATTAATTGGTTGAGAAGTCTGTGCTCGGAGACATGACATGCAGATGTTTCTCAACAGCCATAAATGGGAAGGAGACGTAGAAATCTTGTTACAGTAACCTTGACTATCAGTCACGCGAAGTACTGGAACAGAACACCCTCCGGCAGCTGTGTTGGTGAATGGCACGGTTTAAACACAACCTTGCCTTACCTAATAAGGTCATTATCTCCCCTAGTGTAATTTTAATGGGCTTCATTCGCAGAAGACTGTGGGTTTAAAAACCAAACACTTTGGGAAATGGAAGTAGTGAGGCATGGCTGCAGCTTGCCTCCCCTCCTGTCCATTGTTTATATAGAAGAGACGGTATAGGAAATCAAAGAGGAATGTGGAAACAGAATCAGAATCGAAGGAGAGGATGACGATGATATTGTTATTTTATCTGAGTCTACAGAAGATCTGGAGAAATTACTGAATGGTATTGATACAGTCTTGGGTTGCTCAGCAGTTTAACCCCCGGAGAAGGTTCGAAACCTTTTCAAAGTATCCTACCTGTTTTAAAAATGTAACTTAATGCCGGCTTATGTAAACATTTTCTTATTACTTTAACTGTAAATCTGGGATAGAGAGTGCTTTACCCTCTCGAGCTCCCCTTCATTTTGACTTGAGGTGACTACGTTTTCATAACCGATTTTCTTCTCTTAATGTATTAAAATTTTCTTATACGAGTCACCTCCCTAGTGTGGGAATAGCCCCTGTGTAATCGGCCTAGTGCCCCTTAGGTTTTAACAAGTTGCATGTAGGAGTGCAAGCTACGCCTCCATTCAGCTTTGTATTTTGGGCCATTAACTTAACCCGTTTGTTTTCCTTCCTGCGAAGGCCCAGTAGATTGGGTACGAGATACCCCTGTTCCATTATAAGTTGTGCCTTGATGACAGTGTAATAATCTGTGATTGCCTTTAATGGGCTTGGACGATTGAGAGCGGGTCAGCTCTTTCTGGTATTTTGAAAGGTGCCTCTAGGAGGCTTGACATTACGAGGTGGGAGCAAGTGCTCCATGTAATTAGGGGTTTTCTGCCCTTTGGTATTTTGTGGTTGTGAGCTGAGAGTTCAAGGATTGTCAAATTGGGGCGCGAAGCCCAGGAGTTGTAAAGACACCTTGTGTTTTCGCTTGTAAAATTATTATTGTACCTGAATTTTCATTGTTATTTCACCTAGTGAAACTTTGTTAAATCTTGTTGTCTATTGAAAATATAACCTTTATTTAAATTTTAAATTCATCTTTCGGACTTGTAGTTATACCCATTCCAGCCCGCACCTTCTTTCACCTCTGCTGATTCACCAAAACACGGTAACAGTAATAATAATAATAATAGTAATAGCTGCAGTCGCTTAAGTGTGGCCAGAATCCAGTATTCGGGAGACAGTAGGTTCGAACCCCACTGTCGGCAGCCTTGAAAATGGTTTTCCGTGGTTTCCCATTTTCACACCAGGCAAATGCTGAGGCTGTACCTTAATTAAGGCTATGGCCGCTCCCTTCCCACTCCTAGGCCTTTCCTGTCCCATCGTCGCCATAAGACATATCTGTGTATGTGCGACGTAAAGCAAGTAGCAAATAATAATAATAATAATAATAATAATAATAATAATAATAATAATAATATTAATAATAATAATAATAATACCGGATGAGTACGCCGTGCGGTTAGGGGCACGCGGCTGTGAGCTTGCATCCTGGAGATAGTGGGTTCAAGCCCCACTGACAGCAGCCCTGAAGATGGTTTTCCGTGGTTTTCCATTTTCACACCAGGCAAAATCCTGGGCCTGTACCTTAAATAAGGCCACGGCCGCTTCCTTCCCACTCCTAAGTTTTGCTATACCATCGTCGCCGTAAGACCTATCTATGTCGGTGCGACATAAAACAAATTAATAAAACATTTATTGCAGTAAAATAGCCATACATTAGTCAAAGGTGTTATAACAATTTAACACTTGCACCATTGGTCGCATAGTCTCTGATTGATCTAGTCCTCTTGTTGGAGAATTCTGAGTGATATCGTTCACATAACTGTCCACATAGAGTACACTTGCATGAGTTTGACGGTTCGTGGTATGTTGTGTTTTCGCAAATGACAAATTGTAAAATAATAATAATAACATCCGCCTCTGTGGTGTAGTGGTTAGCGTGATTAGCTGCCACCCCCAGACGTTGGGGTTTCGATTCCCGGCTCTGCCACGAAATTCTAAAAGTAGTAACAGGGCTGGAACGGGGCCCACTCAGCCTCAGGAGGTCTACTGAGTAGAGGACGGTTCAATTCCCACCTCAGCCCTCCTCGGAGTGGTTTTCTGTGGTTTCCCCCTTTCTCCCCCATGCAAATGCCGGGATGGTACCTAACTTAAGGCTACGGCCGCTTCCTACCCTTTTCCTTGTCTATCCGTTCCTATATTCCCATCCCCCCACAAGACCCCTGTTCAGTGCAGCAGGTGAGGCCGCCTGGGCGTGGTAGTGGCGGTGGTGGTGATTATTGTTTTAAGAGGAAGTACAACTGGGCAACCATCCTCTATATAACACTACTCAGAGGGAAAGAATGGAAGGGATCCGATACTTCGAAAAATGAAGATATCGGCCAAAAGAAGACAAGGGCCCCGAAGGGCGGGAAAATGAAAGACTCCCTAGGCCTCGCAAACCTAATAGCGTCGGGGTCGGAAAGAACAAGAGTTGACCAAGGGAGGTCGGATGGGATAGATGACAGTGAAGAGCCTGGCACAAGTAAGTGGAAGCAATGCCAGGACTCAGCTGAGGACCCCGTGGTCACCAACCCACGCTATAAAGTTCAGAGCCCCTGGGGCCCCTATTAGTCACCTCTTACGACAGGCAGGGGATACCATGGGTGTTATTCTACCGCCCCCACCCACAGAGGGACCTGGGCGTGGTACTGATCATTCTCCCCAGTTGTATCTCCCGACACAATGTCTCACGTTCCAGGACACTGCCCTTGAGGCGGTAGAGATGGGATCCCTCGCTGAGTCCGAAAGAACTGACATCAAAACAGGAGTCAGACGAGGTCAGGAAAAAGTGATTAGTATATGGCAAAATGCAACTAAAGGTATAAATATTGGTGGATGGATCGAAAAAACAAAATTCGCCCTACTTGCCTAACATTAATGTGATGTTGACTTTGCTATCCTACCTAACAACAGAAAACAATCCTGTCTGTAGAAAACCTCCATGAAATAGTAGCCAAATCAGGACTGCATCAGGGACTATATCAAGTCAACCATTAATCACCAAATATGGAAATATCGCTCAAGTAAACAAATTTAAGTATTTAGGTGAAATTATTGAACCAGCAGGGTTAAATCATCATACTAACGAAGAAAGAATTGCAAAACTTCAAAGAGCATACAAAATTACTTGGAACAATAAATACAATAAAGAAACTACCGGTATATAAAAAGCCACATTTAGGACATTGTACTAGAGCAGTTAAAACAGAAGCACTTCATGCATTTGCTTCAGGGAAACCTTAGGACGAAAATGAGAAAATGGAATATGAATGAAAAAGAAATCATATGAAATGTATTAAGTTACAGACAGATCCAATCAGCAAACGACGATTGCAATTTTATGGTCACATATATAGATTGCGCTCACAAAGACAATCAATGAGATATCACAATAATTGGCTGAAAGAAATCAGTGAAGACCTCAATGAAATTGGCACTAATGAAGAAACCGTTCAAGATCGAATAAAATTCAGAATCTTAATTCACAAGCACAAATTTTCTGTAAAGCCCACCGACTAAATACAGGATGGACTGAACAACGTAAAAAGGAAGTTGGACATATCGAGTTAATAATAATAATAATAATAATAATAATAATAATAATAATAATAATAATAATAATAATAATAATAATCTTTTCCTTCTGCCGCTTTTCACACATCTGTGGGATTGCGGGTGCGAACCGTGTCGCACTTGTGGATTTGGTCCTGTTTTACGGCCGGATGCCCTTCCTGCCGCCAACTCTATGTACAGTGATGTAATTACTATTGCGTGTTTCTGTTGTGTGTTGTGTTGATATGAAGAGCAGAGTGTTGGAACAAACACATAAATCCAGTTCCCGAGCCAGAAAAGTTAATCAGACACGATTAATATCCGCGACCCGGCCGGGAATCGAACCCGGGACCATCTGAACCGAAGGACTCAGCGCTGACCATTTAGCAGAGGTCGGATAATAATAATAATAATAATAATAATAATAATAATAATAATAATAATAAATGGTTCTGCATGGCATTAAATCCACTATCCTACCTACTGAACACAAGTGGGTATGGATTTAGCATTATGAATAAGCGAGAAGAGCTATTCAAAATCAGCCACCTACTCTACATGGATGACATTAAGCTGTGTGCCTCTACCAAACCCCATCCCCAACATCTCTTCTCAATTACCAAGACGTTTTCTTCAGATATAGGCATGCGGTTTGGATTAGACAAATGCAGAACCCAAACTGTCATCAGAGGATCCTACTCAGCACAAGGGACACCTTCGAGTTTAAGCGACGAATCCATACAACAGCTGGAGGAAGAAGAAATGTACAAATACCTCGGTTTTCATCAGAGCACTCGTATGAAACATGCCGACATCAAGAGAAATGTCACGCAGCAATATATAACACGTCTCAACAAGGTACTATCATCAAAACTGACAGCTAAACTTCTTACCAAAGCAGTCAGTACGTACGCCGTACCATTGCTCACATACTCCTTTGGTATCATAAAATGGACCCAAACAGAACTTCAGCAGTTACAAACGAAAACAGCAGTTTCACTCACCCGGTACCATATGCACCATCCTAAATCAGCAACCGAACATCTTACACTCCCGAGATCAGAAGGTGGTAGGGGCTTCTTATCCATTGTCAATTTACATAGCAATCTGATATCAAGTCTAAGAGAATATTTCCACTCGAGAGCTGATACATCGTGTCTTCATCATGCTGTTTGCAGAGCTGATATAAACTATACACCTCTCAATCTGTCGTCGCCAGAAATGCCTGTTTCTACCCCACCTACAAAAGAGATGAATATGGCCATGTGGAAGCAAAAACCTCTTCACGGGAAATACCCCCATGAACTGGATTAGCCTCATATCGACAAACCTGCGTCGCACGCTTGGCTGACCTACTCCGGTCTTTTCCCAGAAACAGAAGGATTTGTTCTGGCCATCCAAGATCAAGTAATTGCTACACGGAACTACCGTAGATTTATCATGAAGGATCCAACAGTTGTCTCAGACAACTGCCGCCGCTGTTCCAGAACTACAGAGAGCATACAGCACGTCATCTCTGGTTGCCCACACTTGGCCAACACCGATTATAAGCACCGACATGATCAGGTAGCAAAAATCATTCACCTGAAACTTTCTGTAAAATGTGGATTTCTTCAGTCATCAACTGCATATTGGAAATATACACCTCCACCCATTCTCGAAAACTCTTCATATAAACTACTATGGGACCGAGAAGTTATAACCGATGTCACGCTTAGCAACAATAGGCCAGATATTATTCTAATCGATAAATCAAAAAGATCCGCATCCCTTATAGAAATTGCTTGTCCAAACACCTCCAATCTGCAAACAACAATAGCCACAAAGATATCAAAATACACAGAACTGGCAATAGAAATACAACGCCTGTGGAAACTAGAATCAGTCACCACAGTTCCAATAGTAATATCATGTACCGGTGTTATTCCAAAATGCTTGCACAGCTATCTGCCGCATTAAACCTGCATCATCACACATACGTAGAACTACAGAAAGCCACCCTCCTGAGCACTTGCCACATTGTGAGCAAGTTCCTAGGAACGAATTTTCCTCTGACTCACGCCAAACAGCATGAAGTTCCAGGCCGCAGTTCCAGTAACACTGAAGAGCAGATTCCCAAAACGGGGACATAAGAAGTCTGAAGTTGTTTGTATTTATTGTATAAATGTAAATGTTGTACCGTTGTAAATATTTGTATATATATGTACCTGTAGTTTCATAATCAAGAGGGTGACTCCTTGCTTAGGCCGAGTCAGCCCATTATGTTACCGGCACAAGCCGAGCCTTCCTAAATTGATACAAATAATAATAATAATAATAATAATAATACTTGTTACCGAGTTTTTGTGGTAGCTAAGCATGAAAGAAGGTGCTGGGTGGTGAATAGGTCTCAAGCTACTAAAGAGAAATTAAATTTTAAAATTTAACAAGGTTATATTTTCTTTTCAAAATTAGGTAACAACAAATAGAACAGGTACTTAGTAGCCGAAATACAACTTGAAATGTACAATTACAGGGATTAAAGAGTTTGGGCTTCGAGCCCTGAAAACACAATTCTTGAGCAACTAGCTCAACTTTACGATATACCAATTTCAACAAAAGGGGCAGAAGACCCCACTCAAACCCTGGAGCCCAAGCTCCAAATTACACAGCAAAGCCTCCTCGAGGCATACAACTCTCAGTTTTAGAAAAGAGCCACTCGCTCTTAAAGTTAAGCCTCTCCCAGACCACACCAAACTCAACTTTCAAGTTGTCCTCAAAGGACATATACACAGGGGTAAAATACCCAACCTACTGAGGTCTATTAGGTGAGAAAAGATTAATACATGACCTCTAAAATACAACTTGAGAGGAGGCGAACTTGCACTCCTAATACACTTTGCTTTTAAAACCTAATCTGGCTCTGGGCCACTAACGCAAGGGCTAATCCCATACTACAGAGGTGACTTAGAGAAGAACACTTTACATTACATAAACGAAGAAAAGTTTGAGAAAATAAGTTCACCTCAAAACGAATGTGAGTGGGAGCTCGAGAGGGTTAGCACTCTCTATCCCAATATGTAACTTTACAAGAAAAGAAGAAAAGAGTAGTTACATTTTAGGAAAAGGTTACATGAAGGAAAACGCTTCGAACCCGCCGCGAGAGTTAAACTGCCGACCTAGCAAGAAAAGAAGATATTAATAGGCCATTACCTGGTAGTAGATCGCTGCCGAGGAAAGAGGCGCTTCCCGCCTCCTGCAATGAACTTAATACACTGAAAGATGGAACAGAAGTGGCCCGGAGACCCCAAAATCAGCAGTTTATATCCTCTCGCGGAAGATTCTAGGCGTTAGGGGAAATAAAACACCCTCCCTCAAAGTTTTTATTGGTTCGGGAAAAGAAACCCCTACATAGAGGAAAAAGAAACACATTATTGGTGGAAAATTAATTAAAGAAATTCGGGATTGGCTAGATCCAAACTAAGGGGAAAAAGAGGGGTATACAGCCAACTTAAACAATGACAGAAGGAAATTTAACAAAGAACAAACTCTTGAAATAAAAATTTCTCCAACAACATAGTTCTTTAACTCCGCACTAGGTCGCACTATTGTTGATCTTCAGTAGTGTCCTCTAGAAGAGAAAGTTCACACTTCTTACTTCAAGCGAAACAAAAACACATCAAAAGTGACACAGTTCAAAAACTCAAAATTTTCCACGTGGTGACATCTTCTGAGAAAGTAGAGAATCAATAGAATAGATAAAGTTCAACCTTCCTCCAGAAGAGGAGTTTCAACTGGCGCAACTTTTAAATAAACAGAGTAGAGGTGTACCGCCCGGTACAGACCTCCCCCCCCCAAAAGTTCCTCCAAGGGGTAACACAGAAGAACATAAACTTTGTTTCCAAAATAAGGTCCAAGTTTTGATGTTGATATTAAGATTAATTGCGGAAGCATTTATAAGATTTTAGTAATTTGGTTGCAATTTCAAAATTTTGTTGTTGCCGGTGCAGTAAAGTTTTTCTGTTGTAGTAGTTGAATTTCTGAAGATAAACCTTTAATGCTTAAAAGTGAAGAAAAGTTTTGCAATGTCCACCAAATATTGTTGTTAAATTCCCAAATGTAATTATTGCTTATGGTGACTGTCCATGTAGTTGATGTAGATTGAGTCGGATGGCCAGACCGGCCGTTGCAGCTTGCGTCCAACGGAGGCCGCTCGGACCCCTCAAGTACCCTGAGATACCGCTCGCCCGCACTATGAGGGGAGCAGAGGTGTTGAAGTACGCCGCGCCCGCGGTGAACAGATACAGGCTGCGGGCATGTAGCAGGTCGTGCGCCGCACATCAGCCTTGGCCGGGAGGTGAGCTCCGGCTCGCCGTGCACATGTCGTCCTCGCTGGAGAGGAGGGGGCCCATCCCCCTCCCCAGTCGCTGCACGGCGCTGCGCGGCTGCGGGGGCGCTGAAACATTAAAGCTAGGCGGCAGAATTGTGTTGGACAATTATTTTCTTTGAGGGTACAGGCTTGTAGAGAGAGTGAGGGGCCAGCGGCGTGCAGATATTCATGGTATTCATTAAGCCACTGTGTAGAGTGGAGCAGGAGACGGGAGCGTGGTAATGGCCGTGGCAAGAACAGGATGGCAGTTTAACGGGTCGGGGCAGGTTTTACATAAGGCTTACATCTAAAACCAAAATATTACAGAAGGGGCAGAATGCCTTAAAAGTGAAACTCAAAAAAAAAATATAACCTTCATATCCTTTCAAAATAATATGGAGCAAGTTAACACAGAAATTACACCGGTTTCACCTGGGACAGGTGAACTCTAAATATCCTCTCGGTGGCTGGATTACTTAGCAATAAGGTAACCGGCGTAAGAAAATCGAGAATGATACAAGGCCCATGAAATCTGGGGGCAAGCTTGCCCGCGGGAACAAAATTTTTGACCATAACCTGGTCACCTACCTTCAACGTGGTGGGTCTCCGTCCACGATCATACCTTTCCCTAACCTTTTCATGAGACACTTTAAGATTAGCTTTAGCCTTCTTCCAAAGATCTTTAATGTTGTCCGGATCTATTGTCTCGGGCAGAATGTCATTCAGAGACCAGAGGTTAGAGAGCGGCGTGTTGGGAACGAACTTAAACATCAAAGAAGCTGGAGTAAATTTGTGAGATTCATGAACCGCCGAATTCAAAGCAAAAGCTAACCAATGCAGGGACGTGTCCCACCTGGAAGGATCTTCATGATGATATGCAATGAGTGCGGACCTGAGATTACGGTTAACCCGTTCAGCCAGAGATGGTTGAGGATAATAAGCAGATGTAGTTACATGAGAGATGGACAAGTCAAAACAGAATTTACGAAATAAATTAGATGTAAAAGCCTTAGCATTATCAGATACAATATATTGACACGGACCAAAAGAAGCAAAAATAGAATTTAAGCAAGTAATGGTTGACTGAGCGGTAGCCAGCTTAGTCGGAAATAACCAGGAAAATCTTGTAAAACCATCTACACACACAAAGATGAACTTGTTGGCATTGCCCTTTGACTGGGGGAAGGGTCCGACATAATCAATATACAGGCGTTCCATGGGGCGCGACGCTTGATGAGAAGACAAAAGGCCTACTTTAGTGGACATGGTGGGTTTACTGAGCAAACAAGATTTACAAGCTTTTACAAGTTCACGAATTTCACCGTCCATACCTTTCCATATGAACATTTCACGAATCTTTTCACGAGTTTTAAAGATTCCAAGATGCCCCCCCAATGGGGTCTCATGATAGTATTTGAAGATCATAGGTACAAGAACCGCTGGAACAACAACTTTCATCAACTTATCATGCCTCGAAGGGCAACATAGAACACCATTCCTCAGAACATAAGGGACGACATGCTCCCCAGAAGAAAGGGTTTCCATTATCGGAGCCAGCGTCGAATCTTCACGTTGGTATTTCTCGATATCCCTAAAAAGCATGGGAGCATCTGTTAGGATGGCATTAACCTCGGATAGTATGGACTCGGAAGGTGATGAACTGTCGACCGGTTCGTGGGATTCGACGTCGTTATGAAACATACGGCTGAGTCCATCAGCAACAACATTTTCGGTACCTCTGATATGTCGTACATCAAATTGGAAGGCAGAAATACGGATGGCCCAACGGGCTATACGACCTGTACGACGCGGCCTACCTAAGACCCAGCTTAAGGCTTGATTATCTGTCTCCAGATCGAATTTGACGTGTTCCAGATAGAGACGGAACTTTTCTAAGGCGAATAAGACTGCCAAACCTTCAAGCTCATAGATGGAATACTTGGCTTCTTGAACCGATAGAGTCCTAGATGCATAGGCGATGGGACGCCTCCCTAGTTCAGTCTCTTGAAGAAGGACTGCAGCTACAGCTGACGACGACGCGTCCGTTTGGACGATGAATTTCTTCGAGAAATCAGGCATAGCAAGTACAGGGGCATTACAGAGAGCTAATTTAAGATCTTCGAAAGCGGCTTGTTGAGAAGGTCCCCACTCGAATTTGATGCCTTTCCTACGAAGAAGGTTTAAGGGCGCCGCTCTATTAGCGAAGTTAGGAATAAACTTCCTGAAGAAATTCACCATACCAATGAATCTAGCGATACCTTTGATGTCCTTAGGAGGTTTAAAATCACGGATGGCCTGTGTTCTAGAATGATCGACTGCTACACCATCAGGTGACACAATATGCCCTAGGAATGACATAGAGGGCTTAGCAAAGGCAACCTTGGACAACTTAACAGTTAACCCAGCCTTACGAAGGCGATTGAGAACTTCTCGCAAATGATCTAGATGTTCTTCAAAGGTTTCGGAAAATACGACGACATCATCCAAGTAGTGATATAAGTACTCAAATTTGATGTCGGAAAAGACCCTATCTAGTAGCCTAGTGAGCACAGCTGCCCCCGTGGGGAGCCCGAAAGGCACGCGGTTGTATTCATATAAATTCCAGTCCGTGGCAAACGCTGTAAGATGTTTAGACTCTTCGGCAAGGGGAATTTGATTATAGGCCTGATTCAAGTCCAAGATGGTGAAGAACTTGGCCTTACGAAACCATGAAAAGCAAGAATGAAGGTCGGGAAGGGGCACAGATTGCAACACCACCTTCCGATTGAGAGCCCTGTAATCAATGACAGGCCTGAAGCCTCCTTGGGGTTTCGGGACTAGAAAAATAGGCGAAGAATACGCTGACTTAGAGGGCCTAATAATACCATCCTTCAACATCTGATCGATGATTTCTTTCAGAGCCTTCATTTTAGGTGGAGATAGCCTATACGGTGGAAAACGGACAGGAATCGAATCCGTAACCTCAATTTTGTATTCAATAAGGTCAGTAACACCAAGAGTATCAGAGAACACCTCGGGAAACGACTGACACAGTTTCCGAATACTATCAGCCTGCTCCTCAGGTAGATGTCTAAGGTCTAACAACATCTCATCCTGGGTAGGCGAAATAGATGAACATGATACAGAATTACACTTTAACAAGGGAATTCTACAATTGGACGCAAATTTGAATATGCACGACCTACTCTGGAGATCGAGCACAAGACCAGTGTGAGAAATAAAGTCCGCTCCCAATATAATGGGGCAAGACAATTGCTTGGCCACAAATAATTTAACTTTCCATGTAAACTTAAAACACGAATTTTGACCAGTAAGGAACCTAGAATTTCTAATGGAGATGAATTAGCCGAAACGTATTGAACAGGAGAAGAGACATAGTCAGGGAGTTTACAAACAGATTTCAATTTAGAATACCAATCAGCCGAAATAATGGAACAAACACTGCCTGAATCTAAGAGAGCTGTTATAGGCTCGTTATTTAACTCAATCTTAAGAAAAGGAACAGGTGCGGGGGTATCCGCCGCAATCCTAAGACACTCTTTAGGGCATTCAAAAGATGAATTTGAAGGCTGGTCGTTCTCTGCATTTACAACCTGTTTACTAGGGGCTGAGTCTCGGGAATATGGATTAGTCGGCTCAGCCGACGCCACTAGTCACTTTTTATTATTGGCATAGCTGGAATTTGCACCCGAAGTTGAGCAGGAGGGGGTGCTATTTGAGTTTGGGCAATTCTTGGCGATATGTGAGAAGGCCCCACACTTAAAACAGCCTTGTGATGACTCTGCTCCATTCCTTGTCCCACTTGACTTAATCAGAGGACATTTATTCCGCAGATGGTCAGGCGACCCGCAAGCATAACATTTACGGGGATTGACTGGTCGGCGAGGTGGAGGCCGAGTGTTACTAAAGGAAGGCGGGGGTTCCTTCGCCACACGCAAGGAATCGGCATACCTAACTCCTTCCGCAGAGACGGCTAATGCTTCCAGTTCAGAGAAGGTTTGCGGGCACGCCGCGAAACACAAATATGACCTGTAGGGTGGTGAAATCCCTTCAACAATAGCTTGCACGATCTGATCCTCAGGGAAGTGGAGAGCAAACACCCTAGTATAAAACTTAATATCTTGGATGAAGTCTGCCAGGTTTTCATCCAAGCGCTGTACCCGATAATAGTATTTCTGAATAAGGGAGGACCTGGCCCTAGCCGGGATGAAGTTAGCTAGCAAATGGGCGTGGAAATCCTCAATAGAAGATTGCTCGGCAATGGCTCTAACTATTTTGTCAGATAGAACACCAATAGCATAAGGATAGATAATTTGCAAAATTTGACATGGGGAAAGAGAAAACACAAGGGCATGATCCTGAAATTCCACTAGAAATCTTAAAAATGAAATTACGTCACTGGTGGTGTTGACGGAAAACTTAGAGATACCTCTAAGCAACATTGCCAATGGATGAGGCAAGCTGCTGAACCCAGGTGACATAGTCGTTAAAGGTTTCAAGGGCAAAGAAGTTAATTCAGAGCGGATTTTACTCAATGACGCACGGCGTTCAGATTCGTTGTTCGATGGGGCAGAGATAGTTTGAGCAGCAACGGTTATCCTATTGACTTCTCCCTGAGGAGGCTCTTCCTCGTTACCTACATTCACCGTGGCGGGTTGATCAGTTTTGGGAGGAGCTTCGCCGGTTAGCAATTGAGTGACCTTATTAGACAATTCAGAAATAGTTTCAAGGAGCGTATTAGCTTGCTTCCTCTGAACGTCATTCACCTTTAGAGACAATAGATCATTAACTCTATTTGCAAAGTGATACAGCCTGCCTTGCACACGCTTAATTTGATTAGGAGATGGGTCGTTTTCATCAAAAAAGCTGACTACCGATGCTAGCCCAGTAATATTCTCGACAATCGTGGAAAGAGAGTCATCAATTTCTTTCTCTCCCAAATTGGGGATGGAAATGGGCAAATCAAGGGACTCTCTAAGCTTGTTAGTGTCTATTGCAACCGTGCCTCCAGATTGAACGTTTCTGATAGTTAACTCATATATCAACTCCTCTTTGCGCAAGTAGTTAAGGAGGAGAACATCGCGAGGGCCGGGCATGATGACAGAACAATTTTGAAAAACTCAAAAAATTCCAGCAACTAAGAAAATTGTTAGAGTTCGGATCAAAGCAATGTTTAGCCGTCAAAAGGGGCTAAATTGAGACCCATTCAACCACGCTCTGCTACCACTTGTTACCGAGTTTTTGTGGTAGCTAAGCATGAAAGAAGGTGCTGGGTGGTGAATAGGTCTCAAGCTACTACAGAGAAATTAAATTTTAAAATTTAACAAGGTTATATTTTCTTTTCAAAATTAGGTAACAACAAATAGAACAGGTACTTAGTAGCCGAAATACAACTTGAAATGTACAATTACAGGGATTAAAGAGTTTGGGCTTCGAGCCCTGAAAACACAATTCTTGAGCAACTAGCTCAACTTTACGATATACCAATTTCAACAAAAGGGGCAGAAGACCCCACTCAAACCCTGGAGCCCAAGCTCCAAATTACACAGCAAAGCCTCCTCGAGGCATACAACTCTCAGTTTTAGAAAAGAGCCACTCGCTCTTAAAGTTAAGCCTCTCCCAGACCACACCAAACTCAACTTTCAAGTTGTCCTCAAAGGACATATACACAGGGGTAAAATACCCAACCTACTGAGGTCTATTAGGTGAGAAAAGATTAATACATGACCTCTAAAATACAACTTGAGAGGAGGCGAACTTGCACTCCTAATACACTTTGCTTTTAAAACCTAATCTGGCTCTGGGCCACTAACGCAAGGGCTAATCCCATACTACAGAGGTGACTTAGAGAAGAACACTTTACATTACATAAACGAAGAAAAGTTTGAGAAAATAAGTTCACCTCAAAACGAATGTGAGTGGGAGCTCGAGAGGGTTAGCACTCTCTATCCCAATATGTAACTTTACAAGAAAAGAAGAAAAGAGTAGTTACATTTTAGGAAAAGGTTACATGAAGGAAAACGCTTCGAACCCGCCGCGAGAGTTAAACTGCCGACCTAGCAAGAAAAGAAGATATTAATAGGCCATTACCTGGTAGTAGATCGCTGCCGAGGAAAGAGGCGCTTCCCGCCTCCTGCAATGAACTTAATACACTGAAAGATGGAACAGAAGTGGCCCGGAGACCCCAAAATCAGCAGTTTATATCCTCTCGCGGAAGATTCTAGGCGTTAGGGGAAATAAAACACCCTCCCTCAAAGTTTTTATTGGTTCGGGAAAAGAAACCCCTACATAGAGGAAAAAGAAACACATTATTGGTGGAAAATTAATTAAAGAAATTCGGGATTGGCTAGATCCAAACTAAGGGGAAAAAGAGGGGTATACAGCCAACTTAAACAATGACAGAAGGAAATTTAACAAAGAACAAACTCTTGAAATAAAAATTTCTCCAACAACATAGTTCTTTAACTCCGCACTAGGTCGCACTATTGTTGATCTTCAGTAGTGTCCTCTAGAAGAGAAAGTTCACACTTCTTACTTCAAGCGAAACAAAAACACATCAAAAGTGACACAGTTCAAAAACTCAAAATTTTCCACGTGGTGACATCTTCTGAGAAAGTAGAGAATCAATAGAATAGATAAAGTTCAACCTTCCTCCAGAAGAGGAGTTTCAACTGGCGCAACTTTTAAATAAACAGAGTAGAGGTGTACCGCCCGGTACAATAATAATAATAATAATAATAATAATAATAATAATAATAATAATAATAATAATAATAATAATAATAATAATAATAATAATAATAATAATAATAATGTCCGCCTCTGTGGTGTAGTGGTTAGTGTGATTACCTGCCAAACGCCGGAGGCCCGGGTTCGATTCCCGGCTCTGCCACGACATTTAAAAGTGGTTCGAGGGCTGGAACGGTGTCCACTCATCCTCGGGAGGTCAACTGAGTAGAAGTGGATTCGATTCCAATCTCAGCCATCCTGGAAGTGGTTTTCCGTGGTTTTCCACTTCTCATCCAGGCAAATGCCAGAATGGTACCTAAATTAAGGCCACGGCCGCTTCCTTATCTATCCCTTCCAATCTTTCTATCCCCCCGCAAGGCGCCTGTTCAGCATAGCAGGTGAATCCACCTGGGCGATGTACTGGTCATCCTTCCCAGTTGTATCGCCCGATCCAGAATCTAAAGCTCCAGGACACTGTCCTTGAGGCGGTAGAGGTGGGATCCCTCGATGAGGCAGAGTGAAAAACCGACCCTGGAGGGTAACAGATAAACAATAATAATTTCGTGCGGCTATTTGTAGCCGAGTACAGCCCTTGTAAGGCACACGCTCCGACGACGGTGGGCGGCATCTGCCATGTGTAGGTAACTGCGTGTTATTGTGGTGGAGGATAGTGTTTTGTGTGGTGTGTGAGTTGCAGGGATGTTGGGGACAGCACAAACACCCAGCCCCCGAGTCATTGGAATTAACCATTGAAGGTTAAAATCCCGACCCGGGCGGGAATCGAACCCGGCACCCTCTGAACCGAAGGCCAGTACGATGACCATTCAGCCAACGAGTCGGACAACAGATAAATGATAATAATAATTGTAACGGAATTCCGGTGGAGCAGAAAGAGGTGAAAGAAGGGGTTGGTGGGAATGGGTCTATCTACTATATCAAAGATTAAAACTTTAGCATAGGTTATATTACTTTTTAAATCACAAACTTAACAAACTCTTCACTTGGGGAAATAACAAAGTGATAGGTACAAATAGCAATCTTGAAACAAGAATGGGAAGACCCAAGATTAGAGAATTTAACATGTTTGGGCTTCAAGCCCCTAATTTCCACTTTACAGTATCGCCAATTAGTGTTTACATAGACACGGAGAAGTCCCCCAAAACAAGAGTACTTCACTCCAACAAATTTGCAGCCTTTCAGAGGCACCCCTCAATATTACAGTTGAATTAGAAATCACAGAAAAGAGCTTACATGCTCTACCATCTTAACCAAGGAGACTGTGCTCCTAATTTCTTACAGCCCACTTAAGGCAACATTACACAAAAAATCTATCAAATTTCTGGCCTCTTTAGGCCCATCCAACAATTTTACAATTTGTACACATGGTTAACTAATACCCAAACTACTGGGCCTTCGTGGTAGAGAAAAAACAGGTTGGATTACTGGCCCGAACACAAAATGAATGGAGGCGTACACTTGCGCTCCTAGAAAATTAAATATAAAACCCTACTTGGGCTCACGGCCCGATGAAGCAGAGGCTAATCCCAAGCTACTGAGGTGACTAGAATGAAGGTTAATTTAATGCATTACAGGAAAGAAAAACAGTTACAAAATCGTAGTCACCTCAAACCAAGCTGAAAGGGAACTCGAGAGGGTAACGCACTCTATCCCCGATTTACAGTTAAAGACTTTTATAAAATTTACATTAGAAAAGAAGACTATTACATTTTAGAATGAGAGGGTTACATAGTTAAAGTTTAGAACCTTCCCCTCGGATAAGTTTGCGGAGACAGCTACAAAGATAGAAAATTGGTGGCCGTTACCTGGGCTGGTGTTCTGCCTGCCGAAGAATGAGGCACCCCACCTCCTGTCTTAACACACACACACTGAGAAAGACGACGATCAATAAGACGAGGTAGCCAGAAGAGCCTCAGCTTATGTATCCGAGGGGATTGTTCGAGAGGATTCTGGACTAAATCCGGACACACCCTCTCATTTTTATTGGCAGAATCAAAAGTTACACCCAAAAACCAACAAGAAGCCTGTGATAGGCTGAAAAATAATTACAGAAAAATTTGCTTGGCCAGACACCAAAGCCGGCGGGAAGAGAAGAAAGTGTTGCAAACATTGATGTATATGTTATAAAAATGAAAGTTAATTTGCTTGAGAAAACCGATAGACAACATTTCTTTCAATAACAAATTATTCCACCTTGCACCAGAGTGCGTGATCTCAGTTTTTGTAAAGACATCTATGGAGAACATTTCAAACTTCTTGATGTACACCAAAACAAAACAAAATAAATCCAATGAATTTAGGAAACTTAGAAATGACAAACGTCTCAGGTATTCAGTAGTGACATCTTCGGATTAATGTCCCAACTTCATGCAGTAGCTGTTTCACGTTTTGTTTGATAGATAGAGTTCTTTAAGGCGCTTCTTTTGAATGTGCGAAGTTGAGGTATACCTCCCGGTACAATAATAATAATAATAATAATAATAATAATAATAATAATAATAATAATAATAATAATAATAATAATAATAATAATAATAATAATGCCTACATTGAGACAGTACAAGACTCTAATTCTTCCAGAAGCTTTGGGTATGTAACAGTGTGTCTGAATACTTCCTTAGATAGATGGAGAAGCAAAACAAAAAAGATAATCCTAAGGAAAATTATGGGACATATTTGGGAGAATAGAAAATACAAATTGAGGCGGTCGACGTAAAAAGGGAACTTAAGTGAAAACTAATTTTGGTGAAAAACGGAAATGAAATATTTGTCTTTGTTTTTCTTCCGTGTTTATTTCTTTTCCATACTATAGTATATTTTATTATTCAGAATATTTAATTCAGATGTAAAATATGACTTAAATGACTCAAGAACTTTTCAATCAAAATTTTGTACCTTTTTGCGCAGACAGTATTTTTTATTGTAAAATTCAATAAACAAGACTTAAATACAGTACTTTAAATTAAATTTATTCAATATTTATACCAAAGATTGAGTTTTGTGGAAAAGTTACGTGGCTGCAATAGATCATGATTGTCAGAGAATAGAATTTTCTGGTCAATCTTGGTTTATTAACATTGCAAGAGACAATTCTCATGCTTGGTCCGTACTGAAGCTGACTATAAGCAAATTATCACAAAATAATTTATTCTATCGTACCACCTATTCAATACATGCCATGTGCTACGTGGGTGAAATAATACATAGTACATAGTACATAGTATTATGTAAATATATATAGTATAGTATATATAGTACATAGTATATAGTACATAGCAATATGTAAATTTCACCCACGTGGCATGTATTGAATAGGTGGTACGATAGAATAAATCATTTTGTGATAATTTGCTTATTAACATTGTGCCAAAAGGCACTACTTCATTTACTTAGGGGAACGCAGATGTGAGCTCGCATTCGGAAGATAGTGGGTTCGAATCCCACTGTCGGCAGCCATGAAGACGGTTTTCTCTGGTTTCCCATTTTACACCAGGCAAATGCTGGGGCTGTACCATAATTAAGGCCACGGCCGCTTCCTTCCCATTCCTAGACCTTTTCTGTCCCAAAAAAACCTTCATTTACTGTTCAGCGTTAGTCTTGGTTTATCATCCCCTCAATAAAAGCAACATCGTCTTCAGAGAAAAAAAAATTGTACAGGCTTCTTATATCATTTACTTTCTTTTGGTTGATGTCCGGGGGAGCGGTCCTTTCAATGGTGATTTCTAGTCTGTAAGGACATTTTCAAATGTGAAAAAGGTTGAAATTTGCAGTGAAGGTGTGATAACGCAAAAACAGGACCGCCTCTCATTGTGTCCATGACCACATACTGTATTATTGTGGATGATAATGGCTTCTCCATGAAGAACGGTGATAAAAGCTCCCGGTCTGCCAGTAGGTCCACATCCATGGTAGCTTCAAAAATGGAGGAGGGTTTCTGTGGCACAATACCACCGCAGTAAGATAAGGCTTGGCATTTCCAATCACTTCTTTCTGGTTAATTTACTGTCTGATAAATCCAAAGTCTCTATCGCACTGTAAGAAGCTGTGACCACGAACTTGGAAAGTTGCACGTCTACCTATACACAGGTGTAACAACATCAGTTTTCAACACATCCCGCTGAATCTTTCGCCATTATTAACTAGAGAAAATGACGGACAAAGCTATGTATTCTGCCTTGTGCGCCATAGAGAGCTCAGGTTATCGTGGGGTATATGAAATGGCGTATGGCTTCTGTGCCGGGAGTGTCCGAGGAGAAGTTCGGCTCGCCAAGTGCAGGTCTCTTGATTTGACTCCCGTAGGCCACCTGCGCGTCGTGATGAGCCCCCGTGCCAACGAAGTTAACCAATTAAAGTTAGAATTCCCGACCCTGCCGGGAATCGAACCCGGGATACCTGTGACCAAAGGCCAGCACGTTAACTTAACCATTTAGCTACGGAGCCGGACATCGTGGGGTAAGTAAATCTTAAATTTCCTATGTAACTTAATTTTATTTCAAGTTTTAATTTGTTACTGGAGTTTACCCGTCGATCTTTCTATAAAATGTCAATTGTAATTTATGATCCATCTTCACGTTGGCACGAGGCAAACTTTTTCTAACAGTTTTTGTACCTTTAGATTAAATTTATCACTAAGCTTGACCTCAGGGGCTGCCTGGCCGAGGCGGTAAAGGCGTGCTCGGTTCACCCGGAAAGACATGGGTTCGAATCTCCGTCAGGAAATCGTAAAATTTAAGAAACGAGATTTCTACTTCCGGAGGTGCATATGGCCCTGAGGTTCACTCAGCCTACACCAAAAATGAGTAGCAGGTTAATTCCTGGGGGCAAAGGCGGCCGGGCGTAGAGCTAACCACTCTACCCCATCACGTGCCGCGGTTAACAATGGTGGAAGCCTTTAAATTCCACTCCTCCAATAGCCTTCATGGCCTATACGGAGGTGTCAGTAATTCTGATTCATGGAAATTGTTTTCCTATGACCTAAATTTTTCTTTTAAGTGAAGGTGGTCACCTCACATTTTCTACTTGTAATTTTCTTTGAATATTGACACACTATCCGCAGTGGACCTATTTGCCTTCACATCTAAACTTCGAAAGTATTTTTCTTCAAGACTAGTACCGGCAAGGTTGTAAGACTGCAACTTAATTTCATCAGAGTTTGTTTTTCTGTTTTGCGTTTATACTACTGGCAGTGTTCCTTATTTTCATTTCTTCGATGCTTTTTATAATAAATAGGTATTCAATATACTTTTCTTTGTTGAAGTATCGGTCATAATCCTTCCGCTGTCCACATCCCGCCGTTAGTTACCGTGTATTTTATCTGATTTATTTTGATGTTATATGTTTTAACGTTTCTAATTTCTTTTCATGTTTCAAATTTTCTTTCTTTTGTAATTGTTACGTTAAGCGCCCAACAACCGCTACAGAAAGTAAAGGGAGGGCGCATAAATCTCTTGTAATACCCGAATTAGAGTATGGTTCCAGTGTAAGGGACCCAGACCAGGATTACATGGAACGAGAACTGGAAACGATCGAAAGGAAAACAGTACGATTTGTTCTGGGTGATTTGTGAGTGACTGAGGCCCCATACTGTGAACTTTCTTCTTTTCGTGTGCTGTTGGCATACGAGGCTTAGTCCAATGCCAAAGAAATGAGTTTTTCTGTGCTATCTGAGAGTAAAATTAGAACTACTCATGGCAAAAAGAGTGACTCCGACATCTCAGTCAGTTACCTCATCGTAAATGTGAGAAAGGCGAGGAAAATTTGCCGATTTCACATAAGCTTTTTCTTTATAAAAGTACTTCTTATCTCAGGGAGAGAGGTGTATGAAAATGAGCACCTGATATATTTTTTACAACTTGCTTTACATCGCTCCGACGCAGATGGTCTTGTGGCGGCGATGAGAATGGAAAGGGCTCCGCATGGGAAGGAAGCGGCCGTGGTGTTAATTAAGGTACAACCCCAGCATTTCATGGATTCGGGGAGTTGGGTTCGAACCCACTATCTTCCGAATGCAAGCTCACAGCTGCGCACCCCTAACCGCACGGCCAACTCACTCGGTTTGAACATCTGAAAAAAAAAAGAACACCTGAAAAATATTCAACACCTCAAAAAGATTGCAATACCTACAAAGACTTAAAGCACAAAATCTATTAAAAATGAAAATCCAGAGCCTGTTTCCAGTCATTCGATCGGGTCAGGAATGGAATGAATGAATCCTCCATCTAGCGGCGAGGATAGGAATTATGCTGCTACCGAAGCCTGCCGCACTCCTTTGGTTCAATGATTAATGGCTGACAGAAGAAATGAAATGATACTGGAGAGTGTTGCTGGAATGAGAGACGACAAGGAATACCGAAGAACCCGCAGAAAAACCTGTCCTGCTTCCGCTTTGTCCAGCACAAATCTCACATGGAGTGTCCGGGATTTGAACCAAGAATGGAGTGGTTTTCTTTCTTTCTTTCTTTCTTTCTTTCTTTCTTTCTTTCTTTCTTTCTTTCTTTCTTTCTTTCTTAATCCTTTTACCCTCCAGGGTTACTTTCTAGTTCGGACTCAGAAAAGGATCCGACCTTTACCGCGTCAAGGGCAGTGTCTTGGAGAGTGAGATTTTGGGTCGGGGATACAACTGGGAAGGATGACCAGTACCTCGCCCAGGCGGCCTTGTAGGGGCATGGGAAGGGATAGACAAGGAAGAGGGAAGGAAGCGGCCATAGCCTTAAGTTAGGTACCATCCGGGCATTGGCCTGGAGGAGAAGTGGGAAACCATAGAAGTCCACTTCGAGGATGGCTGAAGTAGGAATCAAACTCCTCTCTGTTCAGTTGACCTCCCGAGGCTGCGTGTACTCCATTCCAGTCCTCGTACCACTTTTCAAATTTCGTGGCAGATCCTCTTGGGGTGGCAGCTAATCACAGTAACCACTACACCACAGAAGTGGACGGAGTGGTCTTTTAATATTTATACATTCATAACTCCCACAATACCTGGCCAAACTCAATGAATTCTGGTGAAATATATTCAATTGGAGACACGAGTTCAGAGAAATTATTCACAGCGTTTCTGGGGGGAGACATTTAGCGCTGATTGCAGAAACGACGACTAGTTTTAAGCCTTAGACAATGTCTACCTATACAAAGTCTAAGTCGATCATGATCTTCCATTGCATAAACAATGTTCAACCTATGTTTAGCTAGACTGGTTTACAGTTTCAGTATTGGTTCGAAAATGGTAAAAGAAGTATTTTGCATGCAATTCATGAAATCCGTCGGTACGTGTGTCAAACGTTAGTCAGCTGTCGTCTTCTTACATAATACTCAAATATGACTAAGCATGACTTGCCCACAGATATGAATATCGCTTTCAGTGGAAATTAAATCTCATAATACTATCGATACTAAAGAGACCGCCACCGTGCGGGGAAGTGTAGCTTTGATTATAGATTACGGTGAGTGTAATTTAAATAGCTTCTGCGAAGAGAAGGTAGAACAATAGTACTGTATGGCCGAATGAGTTGTATGGGCCATATAGATGTAGCTTGCATTATAGAGATCATAGGTTCGAAACGCACCATCGGCAGCCATGAAGATTGTTTTCCGTAGTTTCCGCATTTTTACATCAGGGAAATACTGGGGCAGTTATTATGGCCACGGCTCTTCTTTTCCAGTCCTTGGCTTTACCTATCTCATAGTTGCCGATAACTTATCTGAATTAGTGCGACGATTATAAGAAAAGAAAAAGAAAAAACACACAACCTACTTTTTAGTTGTCACCATTATGTGTGTTTAATCTGGCAGTAAATACAATATAAGTGAATCCTTCCCGGTTGATGTATGCAACAGCCTTCTGACGATTGGGACAAGTAATTCTGATATGTACGTAGTCAAAGTGACCTGTAATTCCATGGAAATTGGTAGTATGTGGTGAGACGGAGAACTGCAATAGTGGAAATATAATTTTAAAGTTTTTATTTAAAGTGTCTGATATATTTCATTTTTGGTTGGAACTCTGGACTCTACTGGAATTATTTTATGTAACTGCAAGAAATGTTAATTTGAATATGTGTGTAATAATTTTTCTTTTAGCCAATAGGCAAGATATGTGGAACTGTAGATGAACATTGCAAGAAGTATTTTGATTCAAAAATTATGTAAGTAGTAAAAATGTAATTTAAGAAAACCTCAAGATTGGATTGTTAACATTGCAAGAGTGATTAAGTGATCTGTATATCATGATGTAATTTGGTAACATTTAATTCGAAACAGCCTGTACCGCACGCGCGGTTATGGGTGGTGAAATAGGTGTCGCAATAGGGAATCTCGAGAAGTTGCTAACTATCTTAGTATTTATTGAACTGAACATAACAGGCTTTCGCCCAGTTACAATGTTCCAATAAAACAAACACTCACAGACTATTTATAGCTAGACACTAATTACTTACTACTTAACTACTTCTAAATCTACTTTGTAGCATCTTGCACATGGGCGGATCGCCAGCTCCACATGCAACACACCACCTAACTAAACTAACTACTTTACTACATGAATATACTACTTAACTACTTCTAAATCTACTTTGTAGCATCTTGCACATGGGCGGATCGCCAGCTCCACATACAACACACCACCTAATTAAACTAACTACTTTACTACATGAATATATACTAAATCTATCCTAAATCTGTCTTAGTATGACCATATATGGTCATGCAATTTCATTCGCTAGAACGAGATTTCCTATTCGCGAAAATAAAGGGAATCTAGTGGAAATTGTTTCCCATTGGTCGGTTGTGATCAGGCCATTTTCGGACTTTCTGCCGGCTTCAGAATTTTCATGCGTGTGCTCGGAGTCATTTACATCCGACCGCCCTAGCGAGCGCAAGCTCGAGGGTTTCCCTCGGGAACCCCTGCCTTTCCGCGGTAAGTGTTATTTCAATGTTTTTCTCAATGTTTTCTGGTTTCATTTAATTTAATTACTTTGGTATTTCAGTATTTCCTTTCTTTATGTCATTTTAAAGTTAACGTGTCCGAGTTCACCCTAGATTCCCGCTGTTTATAATTTCAAGTCTTTCACCTGTTTTTATTTAACAATCCATTCATTTGTGTTTTTGAATTCGTAATTGTATCAGTTTGTCAGCTGCTTTGTGATTTAACTTTGTTTTGTAATTTTTCGTTGTTATTTTTAATATAGTTGAGCTAGAGGGTGTTTCTTGTAAGTCTTTTCTCCCCCATAACGCCATACGTTCCCATGGACCTCGTAGGGCCCTCGCACTTTCCACTCTCCTGTCTTAGTTGTCATTTTTAGGCCAGTAAGTGTTCCCTTGTATTTGATATAAGTTTGCATATCGAAAGATACTCGTCACGTTTCCATGTTTTGATGTGAATTCACTGCCACTGCGTCATTTTTCTATCTCCTTATTCATATTTTTAAGTATTATATTATTTACTACTGGTATTACTTTATTATTATTATATTATTATTATTATTATTATTATTATTATTATTATTATTATTATTATTATGTGTAAGCGTAATTATCCCCTACGGTTACAAAATTATCCATGCACAATAAAATATATCGGTTGCCAAGAATTGTAGTCTAGTTCACAGTTACCGAACTGTCCCTTAAGCCACTCTCAAGAAACAAGTCTCTTGAAAAGTGAAATCGTATTTTAAACTGTACCTCCCCGCACATTTCAAATGAATTGCTGCGATTTCGCAGCAGGCGACCCACATAGAAGCGATCGGACTTACCTTTCTTCCCAGAATCGTCTCAAAATCATAAAACAAATTAGTTATCTGTCGTGGTGCATTTCCTCTGATTGTGATTCACTCCTCACATTTGAGGTTAAGCAGTGTTTAAATATGGCCAGTTGAACATCAGTTTTAGACGGTGTCTAAGTCATTAATAACGTCTTTGCAATGCGGCAGCCATCCATAGACATTGTTTGACCGTAGACATCGCCTCAACACCGTTTCTCCAATCAGCCCATAGGGTCTATGTGATATTTCATGGTATCGAAATGTAATCTTAAACTTGTGACCGGTGCTGTACAATATTCTCCCCACTGATATCATCGTGAATATGCTTCGTTTGAACTCAAACATTACGTAACCGAAAAGTTACGATGGCTCGGAACATATAATCATTTCGGTTTACCCCTTGAAACCAGAATCACCACAAAAAATAATGTATTTATGAAGACGTTGATGACTCACTGTGTGGCCGAACAGTAACTTCATAACAGTTGGTATTACTGACGTCAACGAGTTGGGGTGGAACTGATTTTATATACGCGTCACCTAATAAGGACGGCCTAGCCGAGGCAGTAAAGGAAAGACTTGACTTCGATTCCACGTCAGGATTTTGAAAACTTTTACTGTATTTCTGGACGAATAGGCTACATAGTTCTGGAGTAACACAGTTGGGAAAACAAGCGAGTACCAGGCTTATTCCATACGACGGAGGCGGCAGTAGTCCATTCTGCATGGTGATGAAGGTATATTTATATTGTGGAAGGTTTCACCGACCACCCCTCTAGGCATATCCATTGCCTCTAGTCTGGCTCTATGTCTGATCTTTCTATTTTCTTAATCTGTTTACACTCCAGAGTTAGTTCTTCCCTCGTACTCAGCGAGGGATCCTACTTCTACCACCTCAAGGGCAGTCTCCTGGAGCCTGACACTTTGGGTCGGGGGTATATAACTGGGCAGGTTGACCAGTACCTCGCCCGGGGGCCCTCACCTGCTATGCTGAACGGGGGCCTTGTAGGGGATAGGAAGATCGGAAGTAGCAGACAAGGAAGAGGGAAGGAAACAGCCGTGGCCTTAAGTTAGGTACCATCCCGGAATTTCCCTGGAGGGAAAGTAGAAAACCACGGAAAACCACTTCGAGGATGGCTGAGGTGGGAATCGAACTCCCCTCTACTCACGTGACCTCACAAATTTGAGTGAACCCCATTCTAGCCCTCGTACCACTTTTCAAATTTCGTGGCAGAGCTGGGAATCGAACAATCGAACTCGTACCGCCGGGGAGGGCAGCTAATCACACTAATCACTACACCACAGAGGCAGAAATAATAATAATAATAATAATAATAATAATAATAATAATAATAATAATAATAATAATAATGAAATGTCGTATGGCTTTTTAATGCCGGGATATCCCAGGACGGGTTCGGCTCGCCAGGTGCAGGTCTTTCTATTTGACGCCCATAGGTTACCTGCGCGTCGTGATGAGGATGAAATGATGGTGAAGACAGCACATACACTCAGCCCCCGTGCCATTGGAATTAACCAAGTAAGGTTAAAATCTCCGACCCGGCCGGGAATCGAACCCGGGACCCTCTGAACCGAAGGCCCGTACGCTGACCGTTCAGCTAACGTTAACTCGGTGAACCGATGACGGCCGTCCAGAATTGTTGGGTGTTTCTCAGTATGAGACAAATTTGAGAATTGTAGTCTGCCACCAAGTCGGATGATACCTTCATGTAGAAATGGGTTAAATGTAGCAATCTGTGAAGTGCATGGAAATCGTTCACCATTTCGCAATGCAGCTAGTTCAACAGTGAACCGTTCCTCTTGAACCCTTTTGATCCAGTATGTGCGTGACGCACGTAGCTCTTCAGCCGTTAGTGCATTGGGGTTTTTTGTGTTCTGGCTCAACATATTGACGAAACGAAGTACCCAAGCTGTGACATGTAGCAATTTCCAGTATGAGCTATACCTCGAGATATTCAGTAGGGGCTTCGCTATAGTGATCGTGAGAAATTGTTGCGTCTTCCTGGTTTCTGGCAACTGCGTGCAGGTGGGCGTTGGATCACGTGGCCATGCGCCTCTGCCTTTGATGAGCCAGCGAGGACCATGCCACCATGTTTCTAAGGAAGCTAGCTGATCTGCGTGTACTCCTCGTGTGATGTGATCTGCAGGGTTCTGATCTCCAGGACAGTGCCTCCACTGACTGGGGTTTACGTGATTATGTATTTCTGTCACGCGGTTGCAGACAAAGGTCTCCCACTTATTCGGATCGTTGTGAATCCACCCAAGTGCAACAGTAGAATCGCTCCACAGCTGAGCCTTCTTGATGTCACAGCCAGTCTCTTGACAGAAGTAGTGAAGAACGCGTGTACCAGCAAGTGCGGCTAGCAGCTCTAGTTTTGGTAGAGTTAATCTTTTCCCGGGCGCTAGTCTGTTTTTGCTGCAGGCGAGTTTTGTGACAGGAGTGCCGTTAACCGTTGACCTCGTGTAGACGACAGCTCCGTATGTTCTCTCCGAAGCATCGCAGAAGACGGGCAGCTCTTTTTCATGTCCTGGTCCTGTAATGCCCACCCCCCTGGGAACGGATATGGTTGATAGGTGCTGAAGTTTAGAAGTCCACAAATACCAGTTACGTGCAAGATCTGATGGAAGAACTTCCTCCCATGATAGGCCTCGGAGCCACGTGTTTTGGAATATAAGTTTTGCTACAATCCCCACAGGTGCGAAAAGTCCGAGAGAGTCAGAGAATCTGGAAGTGGCGCGTAGAATGTTCCTCAACGTCCCTGGTTTGTCCACCAGGTCTCTTGCTATTTCCCCCTTGTCGGTCGAAATGATGCCTTCGGAGGTATCCCAATCGATACCCAGTACACTTGTTACGTATCTCATTTCCAGCCCTTTGTTGCGCCAAGCTTCCTTCAAGGTCAGTGAATTGGTAGCCCACTTACGGAGTGGGAGTTTGATCTCCATCAAAAGGTCGGTAAGTTTGTGATATAACCTCATTGCGAGGATGTCGTCTGCAACACTTGTTATAAAGTCATCCATATACACTGACTGACAGAGCAAATGCAACACCAAGAAGGAGTGGTCAGAACTTTATGCCAATTGCAGGGTAGACTGACGTCACTGAGGTATGCTCATGATGTGAAATGCACCGCTGTGCTGCGCACGTAGCGAACGATAAATGGGACACGGCGTTGGCGAATGGCCCACTTCGTACCGTGATTTCTCAGCCGACAGTCATTGTAGAACGTATTGTCGTGTGCCACAGGACACGTGTATAGCTAAGAATGCCAGGTCGCCGTCAACGGAGGCATTTCCAGCAGACAGACGACTTTACGAGGGGTATGGTGATCGGGCTGAGAAGGGCAGGTTGGTCGCTTCGTCAAATCGCAGCCGATACCCATAGGGATGTGTCCACAGTGCAGCGCCTGTGGCGAAGATGGTTGGCGCAGGGACATGTGGCACCTGCGAGGGGTCCAGGCGCAGCCCGAGTGACGTCAGCACGCGAGGATCGGCGCATCCGCCGCCAAGCGGTGGCAGCCCCGCACGCCACGTCAACCGCCATTCTTCAGCATGTGCAAGACACCCTGGCTGTTCCAATATCGACCAGAACAATTTCCCTTTCCCGTCGATTGGTTGAAGGAGGCCTGCACTCCCGGCGTCCGCTCAGAAGACTACCATTGACTCCACAGCATAGACGTGCACACCTGGCATGGTGCCGGTCTAGAGCGACTTGGATGAGGGAATGGCAGAACGTCGTGTTCTCCGATGAGTCACGCTTCTGTTCTGTCAGTGATAGTCACCGCAGATGAGTGTGGCGTCGGCGTGGAGAAAGGTCAAATCCGGGAGTAACTGTGGAGCGCCCTACCGCTAGACAACGCGGCATCATGGTTTGGGGCGCTATTGCGTATGAATCCACGTCACCTCTAGTGCGTATTCAAGGCACGTTAAATGCCCACCGCTACGTGCAGCATGTGCTGCGGCCGGTGGCACTCCCGTACCTTCAGGGGCTGCCCAATGCTCTGTTTCAGCAGGATAATGCCCGCCCACACAGTGCTCGCATCTCCCAACAGGCTCTACGAGGTGTACAGATGCTTCCGTGGCCAGCGTACTCTCCGGATCTCTCACCAATCGAACACGTGTGGGATCTCATTGGACGCCGTTTGCAAACTCTGCCCCAGCCTCGTACGGACGACCAACTGTGGCAAATGGTTGACAGAGAATGGAGAACCATCCCTCAGGACACCATCCGCACTCTTATTGACTCTGTACCTCGACGTGTTTCTGCGTGCATCTCCGCTCGCGGTGGTCCTACATCCTACTGAGTCGATGCCGTGCGCATTGTGTAACCTGCATATCGGTTTGAAATAAACATCAATTATTCTTCCGTGCCGACTCTGTTTTTTCCCCAACTTTCATCCCTTTCGAACCACTCCTCCTTGGTGTTGCATTTGCTCTGTCAGTCAGTGTATGTTGATTTATCGAGAAGTCCCGACACAAATGGATAATTATTTTGACGCAGTGTTGCTATCTCCCTAAGACTAGCGGACAGAAGAAATGGGCTCGAAGTAAGTCCAAACGGCAAACGTTTGAAATGGTAGGCTATGACCTCGTCAGTGAAATTGTACGCATCATCTCCTGTATTCTCGATTCGATACCACAAGAACCGCATGAGGTCTCTGTCGTTTTCGTCTAACGCTAACTGCAAAAAGGCTTGGTGACCATCACACGCGATAGATTTCGGGTGGCTCCTGAAACGTAGCAGGGTTCCCAATATTTCGGGGAGCAAGTTAGGACCTATTTCCAGGGTGTCGTTCAGTGAAGGCAAGTCTGGTTCATGTGACGATGCGTCGAAGACAATTCTGTATTTTGTGATGTCTCCCCTTTGTTTCTTTACAATATGGTGTGGCATATAGTAAACATTGTAATGAGTGACGTCCTCGGGTGCAACTTCCAAGTGTTCTTGTCTTATGTAGTCCCACATGTGGTTGTAATAGATGTGTTTCAAGTTCTTGTTTCTCTGCAGTTTAGCCTCTAACAGGGAAAATCGTGTTTCAGTGGTAGTGTGATTGTCAGCTAAGGGACTGCCTCCTTTCGAGGTAATGATACAACTCTTCGTCTATGTTCGATGCAGTAGGAGTCTCGAAACACTTGCAAAATGGAGTTTTATTTACTGGACAGTTTTCGCTCCTGGTTATCCACAATTCCAATAGTTTCCAAGTCCCGAACCGTCGCACGCTATCGTCAGTTATCTGATCCGTTGTGAGTTAGACATGATGGACCATTATTTGGTTGATCGTAGTACCAGATATATTTCCGCTGAGAATGTATCCGGAGATAGTATGAAGAAGAACCAGTGATGTTGCTACTCTGATAGGTTCTTTCATTGTTACTATCTTCCATTATGAATCCGCACCTATGAGTACCTCGATCGGAAGATCTTTGTTAGGGTCGTCACTCGGATCAGCCAGCTTCATCTTCCTTAGCAATGGGGTGCAGTTGGTTTAAAAGTGTAGGAGCTGTGACTTTCAAAGGCAGGAATCGATACTTAAGCTCTGGTTGAGTAGCCCATAATGTCGAAACAAATCTTCCGTCTAATATCATACATAGTGGACGGTGATTCAAACGTGTTTATCTCAAGAGTCTTGCGATCAGTAACATTAAGCTGTAGCGATTCAGTCAGAGAATTGTGGATGAAACTCGATTGACTCCCTGCATCCAGGATACACCGAGTTAGCTGGTTTCGCTCTGTCGGTCCCTTGATCTATAAACGGGCCGTTTGCAGGTGTGTGAAATCGGACATGATGACCCCTATCTTGCCCACAGAAGTGTGTTGACTGCTGCCCTCGGTACAAATGGATAAACTGTGTAACCCTCGACATTTGTTGCGGGATGCCTTCCCCTTATTAAAACACTGTATCTTGTTGTGCCCACGGCGTAGACAAAGAAAGCACCGGTTTGTGGCTTTCAGTCTCTCGACTCTCACCTGGGAAACCTTCATCTGCTGACAATCCTGACCCCAGTGACCTCGGTTTTCTCAGTACACACAGAACGGTTCTGGTCGCTGTGTCTGCTTCCCCTTTTGTTTGGTTGGTTTTGTGTTTACGTGAAAAGTGGTTGCTGTGGGTATTGACGAGGTCAGTAATGGGGCGTCACCCCGAATCTTTTGAGCGTTAAGAGCTCCTTCCACTTCTTCGTTAAGGAACGCCATTAGTCGGGTAGTGTCCCCTTCTTGTATGCCTAGTCTTTTAGCGTGGACGTGCCTACGGCAACAGGCGTCCTCTGGAAAAGCTCGTAATAGTTTTGGTGCTAAAATTCGACCATATGCGTCGACGTCTTCACCTAGTGCTCTCAGTGCTTGTATCTGGCGATGGCATTCAATGTAGATCGTGTTTAATACTTCGGGGGCCTCCGAAACTGCAACTTCGAGATTTTCCAAGTAATCGAGGTGAGACTGAATACTCCTGTTCTTATCACCATATCGTGCTATCAGAATTTTTAAAGTTTGCTCGTATGTGTCTGCCGTTATAGATATACCGTCTACAAGACGCCTTGGTTCTCCCTCCTAGTACCCACGGAGAAACACGTGTTTGTTTACGACGGACACCGAGGAATTTTTGTCAATGGAAGACTCGAACTGCTCCCAGAATCCCAGCCATTCTTCTACGTTCCCTGAGAATGACTGCAGTTTAATGGTAGGAAGCTTTATCTCCGCTGTAGTCGTGGGGTTGAACAAGTACACTCGGAGACGTAGTGGTGGAGTTGGTCTCATTCCTCGCGCTTTTCTGTTGTATGAGGCCCGTGGCCTTTCTAATCGCCCGTTAGGATTTGTACAGATACTCTTCACAATCTGCCACGTCGTCTTCGTACTCCGCGTCATCGAGTAAATCTTGGATACTGTCATTTAATGCATTTAAGGACGCTAACGTTTCCTGTAGGCGCTCGCGGATATATTCTATTTCATCTAAGTTCGTGGATTCATTGAACGAATGGATCTGATTAATAAAGCGCGTAGTGTTCGAACGTTGAGCCACTCGTCTACGTTTAAATTTCGTGAGCTGATTTGCTATACTGCCTTCCATAATGTCTCCTGCTAGTAAATTAATTCTTCATTTATCTGAAAACTATTACTCCTTGAGATATTCGGAGAAAAAATAAACATGTGAAATGATTGCACGGCTCAACGTTACGTCATACACTATTGTGTCAATGAATGGTTGCCAGAGAGAATGTCGTATTAAAAGTTCAAGATCATAGCTTAGTTACTCCCTTTGTTCAAAAGACGGCGCTAGTGTTCTACTCGAGTGTTGCATGCTTAGATCTCTTTGGAATGGAAGCCATTACGGATATTTTGACGTAGGTTGGGTTATATTTCTTGTTACGAGTAATATCGTAATTCCTTCGATCTTCTAATGCATTAAATGTTCAGAAAAAAATTACCGATCTACGGATATACTACGTATACTGTCATTCTGTTTCGTCTTATCTGTTGCGTTTGAAGTTGTAGGCCTAGGTAGTTCGGCGTTGGTGGTCCTTTCTTCTCCTCAGAAATGCGTAGACATGTCAAGATTTAAGTCACTCAACATCCGTGTCCGTGATGTGAAAATCCTCTTCTGTTCTCTCGTGTCGCGTTGAACTCGTAATATTCCCGGAGGTTTCGGCCCCAAAATTTATGTTATATAATTCGTACTACTACTGAATTATAAGAGGACTTCATCGTCGTGTTCACAATATCACGTTTTATTATTCTTAACAACACACTCGTCACCGAGTAAAAAATAACTATTTACAAATACAAAGTATACATAGATATTTCGTAGTTGACGTAACCAATGTCAATCCGTGACAGGCTGCATAAAACCATTCTATGGACATGTCACCTAAACAGAACAACACATCGTAACGCATAATTAAAGAAGAAAGAAATTGGTATAACGCATTTTGCAATGGGGCTATTGGTTTGTTTGTAATTAAAGCCTAAACTCGAGTGTCCATAATTTAAAAAATCCGATGACAGTCAGAGGAGGAAAAGGAAGAGGTCGGAACTTCGAAGAATGAAGGTATCAGCCAAAGAAGGGGAAGGTCCATGAAAGGGGTGAAAATAAAAGACTCCCTTGCCCTCGCAAATCTAATACTGCCAGTGTCGGTGGAGAACAGAGTTGACCGAGGAAAGTGAGAAGATGAAAGTGAGGAGCCTGACACAAGTATACTCCTTGGCACGTAAGCCTATACACTCAGGGTACAACCTTACTCTTTTTCCCCTGTTAATACTGAAGGTAGTGATTTTTGTTATTTTCTACCTGTTAGGTTCGATTCAGTGTCGCTAACCACACAGTTTAGGGACCCTACTTGCCGATACGACGTCTTACAGTTACTGTTAATCTGGCACGTTGGCACTATGGTTCATTTCGTGACTCGCGATAATTTCGTATTGCCACTGCCGTATTGTTAAAGTGTTACATTTGCGGGAATCATTGAAGCATATTTTCTTTTTCTGCGGGATTGTAAAACTGTTTGGATAATACCAGCTAAGTAGAATTGTGGCATGTTCGAATAATGCATTTAATGACATACTTGGTGTGAAATAACGAACGCAGCATTTTATTAATTACGGTCATATTTCGTCCAATACTTACGCATAGAATTCCATTAGCATGTCAAAGAAGCAAGAAAAGTCTGTAAGAACGCGTCCGGAAAGGAAAGCAACATTACCTCCTTTATAAAGATCAGTTCAGTTGAAATGGAAGGAAATTCCTTTGTCAATCTAACTTAAGCTAACCTTGTGTTGGCACGACTAGTAGGTTTGCAGACTTAGCCTATTGTATTCTTATTGACTTACGGCATAAGTACATGTAATATATTTGCTTGTGTATATTATTACAGCGTGGTTTCACTCCAGTCCGACAAGTAATATCAAATTTCAGCAAGGGAGCTGAATTACGAGTATTTACACCAGGCAAGCACCGAACAATACGATTATAGTAATGCGTATATCCAAATAAAAGCAGAAATATCTATATATTAAAAGATTTTACTAAAAATAGCTTTGGCAAATCCGACTGTCCGTTCTACTGGACTGATTTGCTTCACTTTTGTTTTTTTCTCTCCGAAATTACCTGACGATGAATCATGAGACATTCATAGGTCTCTAAGTTCAGCCAACTTTGAGTAATCATTAAATCAAATCATTAAACGATCACTCCAATAATTCCAGGCGAAGGCTTACCCTAACCCGCAATACATTCTGTACTTAGCAGGTTGCTAAGATACTAACACTTTCGTTAATATTCTGATCTACAGTAATTAGATTTTCATACTTGGTGTTGTCATTGCATACAGCCATGTTTGATTACTACCTGTCAAGCCAGAGAGCAAACACTTCCTCTGATCACGGAAGAATACTATTCCGTACTAGATACTCTTTGATTCTCTAACCTTTCCCAGCTTCCAAAAATATTCAAGAGACGGCAGAGTGTTCCTAATAACTTACATGGTGCTAAGAGAAAAAAAGTCTACGTACTAACAGATCCCATCATGACATAGCCTACGCCTTAAACATTATTTAGAAACACCTGTCGAAGGATAACCTAGCTACACTAGGAAGAGTGAAGCCAATGTATCTTAAAAAGTGTTCTCTGCCTGGGAAGAAACGCCCCTTCGAGACTAACCTATGAGCTCACAAGACAACCGTTCTATATAGAAGAACTGCGATCAAAAACAACACTGCCTTCTACGACACAAAATTACATCAAGAACTACAGGATAAAAAAGTGAATATATGGGTAGACTTTTACCAAACAGACGACATGACTACGAGCTGCGGCAGATCATTACGCGCTTCATATTAAATGTTCATGAGACCATAGAAAAGGGCAGCCAACAATATGACTACGACAGGCGAGTTATCTGCCCTATTTATAACACATGCTGCGGAGCAGCACGAGTCCTCTAGTATAACATTAAATTAAGTGAGGATGAGAGAGAGTGTGTGTTTATTTCCTTAATTCTTCATTAAAACTGACTTAATTATGAATATCTTAATTGATCATTTAGGCTATTTATCATTTAATTGGGTAAGGAGACCTTCATTATTTATAGTTACATTGAGGTTATTTTGTTGGTGATTATGTCTCGTGATTTGAATATGTATCTAGTCAAGTTGGCAGCAGTGAGGAACCATTAAGAAAATAAAATTGGGTGGTGATATTTGCATTTCAGTGTACAGCCTTAGGTAATGAGTACTGAGGCAATAGCAGACTCAGCTGAGGAACCCGTGGTCGCAATCCCGTGCTCCTAACAGGAAAGTCCCTGATTAGAGTGACTTCTTACGGTGGGTATGGTAAACCGAGGGCCAATCCCGTGCTCCTAACAAGAAAGCCCCTAATTGCAGTGACTTCTTACGGTGGGTATTGTAAACCGAGGGCCAATCCCGTGCTCCTAACAGGAAAGTCCCTAATTGCTGTGACTTCTTACGGTGGGTATGGTAAACCGACGTCCAATCCCGTGCTCCTAACAGGAAAGCCCCTAATTGTAGTGACTTCTTACGGTGGGTATGGTAAACCGAGGGCCAATCCCGTGCTCCTAACAGGAAAGCCCCTAATTGCTGTGACTTCTTACGGTGGGTATGGTAAACCGACGTCCAATCCCGTGCTCCTAACAGGAAAGCCCCTAATTGCAGTGACTTCTTACGGTGGATATGGTAAACCAAGGGCTAATCCTGTGCTCTTAACAGGAAAGCCCCTAATTGCAGTGACTTCTTACGGTGGGTATGGTAAACCAAGGGCTAATCCCGTGCTCTTAACAGGAAAGTCTCTAATTGCAGTGACTTCTTACGGTGGGTATGGTAAACCGACGTCCAATCCCGTGCTCCTAACAGGAAAGTCCCTAATTGCAGTGACTTCTTACGGTGGGTATGGTAAACCGAGGGCCAATCCCGTGCTCCTAACTGGAAAGTCCCTAATTGCAGTGACTTCTTACGGTGGGTATGGTAAACCGAGTCCAATCCCGTGCTCCTAACAGGAAAGTCCCTAATTGCAGTGACTTCTTACGGTGGGTATGGTAAACCGAGGGCCAATCCCGTGCTCCTAACTGGAAAGTCCCTAATTGCAGTGGCTTCTTACGGTGGGTATGGTAAACCGACGTCCAATCCCGTGCTCCTAACAGGAAAGTCCCTGATTGGAGTGACTTCTTACGGTGGGTATAGTAAACCGAGCGCCAATCCCGTGCTCCTAACAGGAAAGCCCCTAATTGCAGTGACATCTTACGGTGGGTATGGTAAACCGAGGGCCAATCCCGTGCTCCTAACAGGAAAGCCCCTAATTGCTGTGACTTCTTACGGTGGGTATGGTAAACCGACGTCCAATCCCGTGCTCCTAACAGGAAAGCCCCTAATTGCAGTGACTTCTTACGGTGGGTATGGTAAACCAAGGGCTAATCCTGTGCTCTTAACAGGAAAGCCCCTAATTGCAGTGACTTCTTACGGTGGGTATGGTAAACCAAGGGCTAATCCCGTGCTCTTAACAGGAAAGTCTCTAATTGCAGTGACTTCTTACGGTGGGTATGGTAAACCGACGTCCAATCCCGTGCTCCTAACAGGAAAGTCCCTAATTGCAGTGACTTCTTACGGTGGGTATGGTAAACCGAGGGCCAATCCCGTGCTCCTAACAGGAAAGCCCCTAATTGTAGTGACATCTTACGGTGGGTATGGTAAACCGAGGACCAATCCCGTGCTCCTAACAGGAAAGTCCCTGATTGGTGTGACTTCTTACTGTGGGTATGGTAAACCGAGGGCCAATCCCGTGATCCTAACAGGAAAGCCCCTAATTGCAGTGACTTCTTACGGTGGGTATGATAAACCGAGGGCCAATCCCGTGCTTCTAACTGGAAAGTCCCTGATTGGTGTGACTTCTTACGGTGGGTATGGTAAACCGAGTGCTCAACCCAGAGGGGAGCTGAGGGTCAAGCAACACGACGCTGAGTCGCCTTCACTTTGAAATGCTCTCGATAAACCTTTCCACTCTCGACATTGGTGAGTTTGGATTTCTTTGGAATTCTGACAATGTGCTCTCTCTCCTCGAATTCGTTCTCGATCATTTTGAATCCATTTTTTGTCCATTTGCAACGACAATTTGTGAAACAAATTGTTTGCACTTTATCGCTCCAACATGTTCTCAAATTACTTGTTGCACAACGTTGTTTCCATCTAAAGAGCGCGATTGAACTTATTCAGCAGACGAATTTGCTTTCTCTTCCCAGAATTTCTTCTTCCTCTCGTTGTGAATTTTATTCATCCATGCAGTGGTGGTTTTCGTCTTGGGCTTTTCAATAAAATTATGTTTGTTCACCAACGTTCTTCCAAAGCTAGGTCTGCCCCATATCATTTCACGTGTTATTCTGAATTCTGCAAGGTCTTTTTAAATTCCCATTATCCAATTATTCTTGACTTTACTGAGGAGGTATAACTAAGTATCATTTTAGTCAGTGTCTCATTGTTCATTCCTTGAATATGGCCATCAAATTTCAGTCATCCTTTTCCAATAGTTTCTGATATCTTCTCAGAATGCTGATATAATTCAAGAAACCTTCTTTTCATCCTTACTACTTCTATGCACACTGAGCCAAAGCTTTTCCTATTTTCCTTTCTTGTTTTTCGAAATGTTTATTCGGTAATCTGCCTCCGATGATCAAGCTTTCTGATGCATATAATGTCTCAGGCTTAATTACAGTGTAATAAAACCAAACCAAGCCTCCGTGGCTCAGACGGCAGCCTGTCGGCCCCTCACCACCCGGCTTCGTGGTTCAAATCCAGGTCACTCCATGTGAGATTTGTGCTGGAGAAAGCGGAGGCTGGACAAGTTTTTCTCCGGGTACTACGGTTTTCCTTGTCATCTTTCACTCCAGCAACACTCTCCACTGTCATTTCTTTTCATCTGTCAGTCATTAATCATTGCCCCAGAGGAGTGTGACAGGCTTTGCCAGCCGGCACGATTCCTTTCCTCGCCGCTAGATGGCGGCTTCATTCATTCCATCCCTGAACCGATCATTGACTGGAAAACAGGTTATAGGTTTTCTTTTCAAAACCAAACAAGACTCCATGGCGCAACAGTTCCGAAGGGTCATGGCCTACCAAGTGACCGTTGCTCAGTCCGAAGTCCTGGTGTCACCACGACGAATCCTCTCAGCCGTTATTCTTGGCTTTCTAGACTGGGAATTACAGTATTATAGTGTTTTAAATTTAGCGTTACGAGATACTGATATTTATTGTACCTATTCCATGAGATTCTATAGGATTTTCGTAATTTAGAAATTCTATATGCTTTTTGCCAAGTGGAGTTACCAGAGGTTGTTTGTCTAGTTTCGGGGAGATCCTCCACGTATCCGGTTTTATCATATGAGATTTTGAGTCCACTTTTAGATGCAATCGCATGAAGTTTTTCCAGGGTCTGAATTGCTTCTTGGATAGAATTACCAGATCATGTGCGAAGGCCAAATATTTGATATTAATTTTATCCGTAACTAGCTTGCCGATATTAATTCCTGCTTTTATTATTATTATTATTATTATTATTATTATTATTATTATTATTATTATTATTATTATTATTATTATTGTACCGGGCAGTACACCTCCACGCCGCTAATTCAAACATTGCGCCAGTGAAACTCCTCTACTGGAGGAAGCCTGAACTTTAACAACCATGTTAATTCTAAAGGTTCTCAGAAGATGTCGCTATTGTAAATTTTGAAGAGTTCTGAACTGTGTCTTTTTCGATTTATATTTGTTTTCTCTGTAGTGAGAAGTGTGAACATTCTCTTCTAGATGGCACTACTGAAGAACTACAATTGTGCACCCTGGTGCGAAGTGAAGGAACTGTTTTTTGAGAAATTTTGTGTTCATAAGTTTGTTCTTTGTTAAATTTATTTCAGTCATTTTTTGGGTTGGCAGTATAACCCTTCTCTTTCCGCTTGTTTTGAATTTAGCCAATCCCGAATTTCTTTAATTAATTTTTTACCAATAATGTGTGTCTTCTCCGATATGGATATGTTGCTTGATCCTAGCCAATAAAGTTAGGGGGGTGGAGGTGTGGGTTCGCATTCATGAAACGTCTCGAATTTTCCGCGAGGATATATAAACTGCTGATTTTCTTGTCTCCTGGCCACTTCAGTAACATCTTTCTTAGTGTGATTATGTAGCAGGGGGCGGAAAGCGCCTCTTTCTTCAGGCGGCAGTTCATCCATCAGGTAATGGCCTTTTAATAACTTCTTTGCTTGCTAGCTCAGCAGTTTAACCCTCGGGGCGGGTTCGAAACTTTTATCATGTAACCTTCCTTTAAAATGTAAAAGACACTTGGTATAAAATTCCGTCTCTTTAACTACAAATCGGGATAGAGAGTGCCTAACCGTCTCGAGCTCCCTCTCATATTGTTTTTGAGGTGACTACGTTTTCATAATCGTTTTTCTTCGGTTCATAATGTAATAAAGTTTTCCTATCGTGTCACCTTCGTAGTATGGGATTAGACCTTGCATAAGCGGCCTAGAGCCAAATAGGTTTTTAAAAAAGGTGTATTAGGAGTGCAAGTTACGCCTCCTCTCAAGTTGGTATTTTGTGGCCATGTACTTGACCTGTTTCTTTACTTAATAGGCCTCAGTAGATTGGGTATTATTACCCCTGTTCTTATGTGCCTGGAGGGCAGCTTAAAGGTGGAGTTTGGTGTGGCCTTTGAATAGGCTTGAACTTTAAGAGCGGGTTGCTCTTTCTTAAATTTGGTTTTTGTGTGCCTCGAGCAGGCTTAACTGGTAATTGGGAGCTAGTGCTCCTTGGCATGATTGGGGTTTTCTGCCCCTTTGTTGAACCTTGTTCATAAGTAAAGTTGAGCTCATTGCTCAGGGATTGTGAATCTGGGGCTCGAAGCCCAAAATCCATTAATAAACTGTAATTGTACATTCTTAACTTGTTGATATACAACTGTGTTCCTGTTATTCTTGTTATTTCTTGATCTTGAAAAGAAAATATAACCTTTGTTAAAGTTTTAAAATTAACTTTAATTTCGTAAGTTGAGACCTGTTCCCGCCCGCACCTTCTTTCACCTCTAACTACCGCGGATAACTCCGTAACAAGTGGTAGCAGAGCGTGGTTGAATGGGTCTCAATTTAGCCCTTTTTGATGGCTAAATATTGCTTTTTTTAACTCTAAAAATTTTCTCCGTCGTTGGCATTTTTCGATGTTTTCCAAATATGTGTTCTTCTGTCATCATGTCCGGCCCTCGCGAGGTTCTTCATCCTTTCTATTTGCATAAAGAAGAATTAATCTATGAACTATCTCTCCGAAACGTTAAATCTGGAGGCACGGTTGCAGTCGATTCCAATAAGCTAAAAGAGTCCCTTGAATTGCCGATTACCATCCCAACTTTGGGAGAGAAAGAGATTGACGACGCTCTCTCCACGATCAATGATAATACTACTGAGCTAGCATCTGTAGTTAGTTTTTTGAAGAAAACGATCCATCACCAATTTCAACTCAAAAGAGTACAGGCTAGGTTGTACCACTTTTATAATAGGGTGTGTGATCTATTGTCTCTGAAGTTAAATGACCTTCAGGGTAAGGAAGCTAGTGCCCTTGCCGAAATCTTGTCCCAAATGTCTAGTAAAGTTAGTCAGTTGTTATCTGGACCTGCCATTCCTAAAGTCGACCAGCCTATGGTAGTAAATATTGTAAGTGGCGAGGATTCCTCTAAACAGGAAGGAAGTAGTACTGCGGCGGCTAACCAACGAACATCTGCCCCATTAGAAACTGTGTCCGATCGTCGCACGTCCATTCCACCCTTCGTGTTAAATAATGCTCCTCCTTCTTATCTGCTTCTCCGCCACTTAGGCCCCTTCCTACTACGTCTCCGGGTTTCAGTAGTTTGCCTCATCCATTAGCAATGCTGCTCAGGGGTATTTCTAAGTTTTCCGTTAATTCCACAAGCGAAGTTATTTCATTCCTAAGATTTTAGTTGAGTTCCAAGATCATGCCCTTGTTTTTTCTCTTTCTCCGTGTCAAATCCTTCAGATTATTTACCCGTATTCTATTGGTGTTCTATCGGACAAGATAGTTAGGGCAATTGCCGAACAGTCATCCATAGAAGACTTCCACGCCCATCTGTTAGCTAATTTTATTCCAGCTCGAGCTAGGTCATCTCTGATTTAGAAGTATTATTATAGAGTGCAGCGACTTGATGAAAACCTGGCAGACTTCATACAAGACATCAAATTCTATACTAGGGCATTTGCACTTCATTTTCCCGAAGATCAAATTGTTCAGGCCATAGTGGAAGGTATTTCTCCATCATACCGCTCATACTTGTGTTTTGCGTCGCGTCCGCAAACTTTCGCTGAGTTAGAGGCTATGGCTGTCTCAGCCGAAGGAGTTAGATACGCCGATACACTGCGTGTCGCGAAAGAACCCCCTCCATCCTCTAGTAGTTTTCGGCCTCAACCTCGCCGACCCATCACACCCCGTAAATGTTACGCTTGCGGGTCGCCTGACCATCTTCACAATAAATGTCCATTGATCAAATCTAGTAGGACAAATAATGGAGCAAGTTCATCCCAAGGATGCTTTAAATGCGGCGCGTTCTCCCATATTGCCAAGAACTGCCCTAATGCTAACAGCACCCCCTCCCGCTCAACTTCGGGTGCAACCTCCACCAACAATCATAAGTGACTAGTGGCCTCGGCTGAGTCGGCGAACCCTACTCCTCGAGGCTCAGCCCCAAGTAATCATGCCGAAATTTCAGGGAAAAATCTGTCTTCAAATTTATCTTTTGAAGGTCCCAAAGAATGTCTTAGGATTGCGGCGGATACCCCCGCACCTGTTCCTTTTCTCAAAATTGAATTAAATAATGAACCGGTAACAGCTTTATTAGATTCAGGCAGTGTGTGTTCTATTATTTCGGCTGAATGGTACTCCAAATTGAAAACTGTTTGTAAACTTCCTGACTATTGCTCATCTTCAGTACAATATGTTTCGGCTAATTCCTCTCCATTAGAAATTTTAGGTTTTTTATATGCCAAAATTCGGATTTCTAAATTTACTTGGAAAGTTAAATTGTTTGTGGCAAAAAACTTATCTTGCCCCATTATATTGGGAGCCGACTTCATGTCCCATACTGGTCTAGTGCTCGATCTTCAAAGTAAGTCGTGCACATTCAAATTTGCTTCTAATTGTACAATCCCCTTATTGAAATGTAATTCTGTATCATGTTCATCTATTTCGCCTACCCAGGATGAGATGTTGTTAGATCTTAGACATCTACCTGAGGAACAGGCTGATAGTATTCGTAAGCTGTGTCAGTCGTTTCCAGAGGTGTTCTCGGATACTCTCGGTGTTACTGACCTTATTGAATACAAAATTGAGGTCATGGATTCGATTCCTGTCCGTTTTCCACCTTATAGGCTATCTCCACCGAAAATGAAGGTATTGAAAGAAATCATAGATCAAATGTTAAAGGATGGTATTATTCGGCCCTCTAAGTCGGCGTATTCTTCGCCTATTTTTCTAGTCTCGAAACCCCAAGGTGGCTTCAAGCCTGTGATTGATTATAGGGCTCTCCATCGAAAGGGGGTGTTACAATCCGTGCCCCTTCCAGACCTTCACTCTTGTTTTGCTTGGTTTCGTAAAGCTAAGTTCTTCACCATCTTAGATCTTAATCAGGCCTATAATCACATTCCTCTGGCTGAAGAATCTAAACATCTTACAGCGTTTGCCACGGATTGGAATTTGTATGAATACAACCGCGTACCTTTCGGGCTCCCCACGGGAGCAGCTGTGCTTACGAGACTGCTAGATAGGGTCTTCTCCGACATGAAGTTTGAGTACTTGTACCATTATCTTGATGATGTCGTCGTATTTTCGGAGACCTTCGAAGAACACCTAGATCACCTGCGAGAAGTCCTCAATCGCCTCCGTAAGGCTGGGTTAACTGTGAAGTTGTCCAAGGTTGCCTTCGCTAAGCCCTCCATATCATTCCTAGGGCATATTGTGTCGCCCGATGGTGTTGCAGTCAATCACTGTAGAACTCAGGCCATCCGTGATTTCAAGCCTTCCAAGGACATCAAAGGTATTGCTAGGCTCATTGGTATGGTGAATTTCTTCAGGAAATTTATTCCAAATTTCGCCAATAGAGCGGCGCCCTTGAACTTACTTCGTAGGAAAGGCGTCAAATTTGAGTGGGGACCTTCTCAACAAGCCGCTTTTGAAGATCTCAAATTAGCTCGGTGTAATGCCCCTGTTCTGGCTATGCCAGATTTCTCCAAGAAATTCATCGTCCAAACCGACGCGTCGTCGTCGGCGGTAGCTGCAGTCCTTCTTCAAGAGACAGATCTAGGGAGGCGACCCATCGCCTATGCATCTAGGACTCTATCGGCTCAAGAAGCCAAATATTCCATCTATGAACTCGAAGGTTTGGCAGTCTTATTTGCTTTAGAAAAGTTCCGTCTCTATCTGGAACATGTCAAATTTGACTTGGAGACCGATAACCAAGCTTTAAGTTGGGTCGTAGGTAGGCCGCGTCGTACTGGTCGTATAGACCGGTAGGCCATCCGAATTTCGGCCTTCCAGTTTGATGTTAGGCATATCAGAGGTTCTGAAAACGTGGTTGCTGACGGACTAAGCCGTATGTTTTCTAACGATGTAGAGACTTGTGATCTGGATGATAGCTCTTCACCTCCCGCGTCCATACTATCTGAGGTTAATGCCATCTTAACAGATGCTGCCATGCTCTTTAGGGATATTGAGAAATATCAACGTGAAGATCCGACGCTGGCTCCGATCATGGAAACCCTTTCTTCTGGGGGACATGTTGTCCCTTATGTTTTGAGGAATGGCGTTTTATGTTGCCCGTCGAGGCATGATCAAAAAATGAAAGTTGTAATTCCAGCTGTTCTTGTACCAATGATCTTCAAGTACTATCATGAGACCCCATTAGGGGGGCATTTAGGCATCTTTAAAACCCGTGAAAAGATTCGTGAAATGTTCATCTGGAAGGGTATGGACGGAGAAATCCGTGAACTGGTAAAATCTTGTAAATCATGTTGGCTTAGTAAACCCACCATGTCTACCAAGGTAGGTCTATTGTCTTCTCAGCAAGCATCACGCCCAATGGAACGTCTCTACATCGATTACGTAGGACCCTTCCCCCAGTCAAAGGGGAACGCCAACAAGTTCATCCTTGTATGTGTAGATGGTTTTACTAGATTTTCTTGGTTATGCCCGAATAAGCTGGCTACCGCTCACTCCACCATTACTTGTTTAAATTCCATTTTTGCTTCTTTCGGTCCGTGTCAATATATTGTATCTGATAATGCTAAAGCTTTCACATCCAATCTCTTTCGTAAATTCTGTTTTGATCTGTCCATATCTCATGTGACTACTTCGGCTTATTATCCTCAACCATCTCTAGCTGAAAGGGTCAATCGTAATCTGAGGTCGGCTCTTATTGCCTATCATCACGACGATCATTCTAGGTGGGACACGTCCTTGCATTGGTTAGCTTTTGCTTTGAATTCGGCGGTTCATGAATCTCATAAGTTTACTCCAGCTTCCTTGATGTTCAAGTTGTACCCAACACGCCGCTCTCTAACCTTTGGTCTCTTAGTGATATTCTACCTGAGACAATAGATCCAGATAATATTAAAGATCTTTGGAAGAAGGCTAAAGCCAATCTTAAAGTGTCTCATGAAAAGGTTAGGGAAAGATATGATCGTGGACGGAGACCCACCAATTTGAAGGTAGGTGACCAGGTGATGGTCAGGAATTTTGTTCCCGCGGGCAAGCTTGCCCCCAGATTTCATGGGCCGTGCATTATTGTAGATTTTCTTACGCCGGTCACGTTGCCACCGAGAGGATATTTAGGGTTCACCTGTCCCAGGTGAAACCTGTGTAATTTCCGCACTAACTTAGCTTTTTTTTTGTTACATTTTGAAAGAAATCTGAAGGTTATATTTTTGGTTTCATGTTGAGGCCTTCTGCCCTTGAAATTATGTTCTTTATTTCCTAGTGTTCATTGTACAACCTCCCCCGACCAGTTAAACTGCTATCCTGTCCTTGCCATGGCCATTACCACGCTCCCGTCTCCTGCTCAAACACACAGTGGCTAATTAAAATGAAATAAATATTTCCTCGCCGCTGGCCCCTCAGCTCCACCACAAGTACTGTACCCAAAAATCATTATGGTCCAACAAATTCTGCCGCCGAGATCTTAATGTTTCAGTGCCCCCGCAGCCGCGCGGCGTCGTGCCGCTACTGGAGTAGAGCACGGGCCCGATCTACTTCAGTGAGGTCAACCAGTGTACGGCGAGCCGGAGCCCTCCTCCCGGCCAAGGCTGATGTGCGGCGCACCTCCTGCAACTTGCCCGCAGTCTGTAAACATTCGCCGCGTGTGCGGCGTGCTTCAGCGCCATTACCCCTCTCATAGTGCGGGAGAGCGGTATCTCAGGGAACTTGAGGGGTCCGAGCGGCCTCCTCTGGACACAAGCTGCTGCGGCTGGTCTCGCCATCAACTACATTTTTGGATTCAACTGCAATATTTGGTGGACTTAGAATTTTTTTTTCTTTCCTTTCAAGAATTAAAAGTTTTCCTTCTGAATTCAACTACTACAAGCATAAAGACATTACATCAAAAGTTACTACAAAGAATTTTGAAACTGGATCCAACCAATTTAAGAAAACTTGTTTGTAAATCCTTCTGCAATTAATTTCTATATCAACATCATAACTTGGACCTTGTTTTAAAACAAAATTTGGTGTTCTTCGGTGTCTCCCCTTGGAAGGACTTTTTGGGGGGGAGGTCTGTACCGGGCGGTACACCTCCACGCCGCTAATTCAAACATTGCGCCAGTTGAAACTCCTCTACTGGAGGAAGCCTGAACTTGAACAACCATGTTAATTCTAAAGTTTCTCAGACGATGTCGCTATTGTAAATTTTGAAGAGTTCTGAACTGTGTCTTTTTCGATTTATATTTGTTTTCTCTGTAGTGAGAAGTGTGAACATTCTCTTCTAGATGGCACTACTGAAGAACTACAATTGTGCACCCTGGTGCGAAGTGAAGGAACTGTTTTTTTGAGAAATTTTGTGTTCATAAGTTTGTTCTTTGTTAAATTTATTTCAGTCATTTTTTGGTTTGGCAGTATAACCCTTCTCTTTCCGCTTGTTTTGAATTTAGCCAATCCCGAATTTCTTTAATTAATTTTTTACCAATAATGTGTGTCTTCTCCGATATGGATATGTTGCTTGATCCTAGCCAATAAATTTGGGGGGGGGGAGGTGTGGGTTCGCATTCATGAAACGTCTCGAATTTTCCGCGAGGATATATAAACTGCTGATTTTCTTGCCTCCTGGCCACTTCAGTAACATCTTTCTTAGTGTGATTATGTAGCAGGGGGCGGGAAGCGCCTCTTTCTTCAAGCGGCAGTTCATCCATCAGGTAATGGCCTTTTAATAACTTCTTTGCTTGCTAGCTCAGCAGTTTAACCCTCGGGGCGGGTTCGAAACTTTTATCATGTAACCTTCCTTTAAAATGTAAAAGACACTTGGTATAAAATTCCGTCTCTTTAACTACAAATCGGGATAGAGAGTGCCTAACCGTCTCGAGCTCCCTCTCATATTGTTTTTGAGGTGACTACGTTTTCATAATCGTTTTTCTTCGTTTCATAATGTAATAAGGTTTTCCTATCGTGTCACCTCCGTAGTATGGGATTAGCCCTTGCATAAGCGGCCTAGAGCCAAATAGTTTTTTAAAAAAGGTGTATTAGGAGTGCAAGTTACGCCTCCTCTCAAGTTGGTATTTTGGGGCCATGTAATTGACCTGTTTCTTTACTTAATAGGCCTTAGTAGATTGGGTATTATTACCCCTGTTCTTATGTGCCTGGAGGGCAGCTTAAAGGTGGAGTTTGGTGTGGCCTTTGAATAGGCTTGAACATTAAGAGCGGGTTGCTCTTTCTTAAATTTGGTTTTTGTGTGCCTCGAGCAGGCTTAACTGGTAATTGGGAGCTAGTGCTCCTTGGCATGATTGGGGTTTTCTGCCCCTTTGTTGAACCTTGTTCATAAGTAAAGTTGAGCTCATTGCTCAAGGATTGTGAATCTGGGGCTCGAAGCCCAAAATCCATTAATAAACTGTAATTGTACATTCTTAACTTGTTGATATGCAACTGTGTTCCTGTTATTCTTGTTATTTCTTGATCTTGAAAAGAAAATATAACCTTTGTTAAAGTTTTAAAATTAACTTTAATTTCGTAAGTTGAGACCTATTCCCGCCCGCACCTTCTTTCACCTCTAACTACCACGGATAACTCCGTAACAATTATTATTATTATTATTATTATTATTATTATTATTATTATTATTATTATTATTATGGACTTTTCACATTCTAATTGTCCGACTCGTAAGCTGAATGGTCAGCATACTGGCCTTCGGTTCAGAGGGTCCCTGGTTCGATTCCCGGCCTTCATAGGTTAATTCCAATGGCTCGGGGGCTGGATGTGTGTGCTGTCCCCAACATCAAAAACACGCAGTTACCTACACATGGCAGATGCCACCAACCCTCATGGGAGTATCTGCCTTACAAGGGCTGCACCCGGCTAGAAATATCCACATCGTTGCCATAAGATGTATGTGTGTCGGTGCGACGTAAAGCAAAATAGCAATAAATAAATAAATAAATAAATAAATAAATAAATAAATAAATAAATAAATAAATAAATAAATAAATAAAATAAATAAATAAAATAAATAAATAAATAAATAAAAATGAAAGAAATATCACACGAAATTAATTATTACAAATTCTAACAACAATTTTAGGATGGGTATACGGCCCAAAATTCGTGGGGGCTAGGAGTTTATTGAGCAAGTTTCTCCATCGGACGACACAAAAATATATTAAAATTTAAAAAATGCTTCTAATGACATGTAAGTAATCTTGTGCTTCGGAATACGAATTTAAAAATGAAAAAAGAAAATCTACAACCTGTTTTCCAGTCAATGACCGGGTCAGGGATGGAATGAATGAAGCCCCCATCTAGCGGCGAGGATAGGAATTGTGCCGGCTGCCGAAGCCTGTCGTACTACTCTGGGGCAATGATTAATGACTGACGGATGAAATGAAATGATAGTAGAGAATGTTGCTGGAATGGAAGATGACAGGGAAAACCGTAGTACCCGGAGAAAAACCTGTCCCGCCTCCGCTTTGTAGCACAAATCTCACATGGAGTCTCCGGGATTTGAACCACGGAACCCAGCAGTGAGAGGCCGACGCGCTGCCCTCTGAACCACGGAGGCTGTTAACGGAATACGAAATTATGACATGAAAATATGTAATGCTAACATTTTTATCACGATTGAAGCAATTTTCATAAAAATGTTCCGTCCTGCAAGCAGTTTCTTTCTCAACTAGACACACGTCTTCTTTTTCTTCTCCTTCTTCATCTTCTTTTTCTTCTTGTCCAACGACTTGGCTGAATAATCAGCGTTGTTTAGAGGGTTCCGAAGTTGATTCCCGCCTGGGTCGGAGATGTTAATCGAGTCTATTCCTCCTTTTTACGTCGCATCGATACTGCGACAATGGGATAGGAAAGAGCTAGGAGTTGGAAGGAAGCAGCTGTGGCATTAATTAAGGTACAGCCACTGCATTTGCCTGGTGTGAAAACGGGAAACCGTGGAAAACAATTTTCAGGACTGCCAACAGTTGGATTTCCTTTTGGATATATTGAATTTTTGCAGTTGCATTGTTGATACTAGTGATTCATTCTGATTTCTTATAGGAAACTTGTAATCCTATTTTGGCCACACACTTTTCAAATTCTTCTAATTTTAGCCTTCGTTCTTCTACTTCTATTTCTAGTTTGACCAGATCATCTGGAAAAGCTAACAATTCGTCTGTTTTGATGGTCCCATTACAACTGATGCGCAAATTATTATTCTTATTCTTATTACATTAGCAGTAATCTTGGACCTTTTTTAGATATTGTTTGTTAAATATCTTATGTTAATCTGTAGAGGTCGAATTCATGCTTTATTCATATCTGTGGACTACTTTCCTCCACAACCACCACATCAATGGATGGAGGTGTTTGCTTGTGAGTCAGCCAGTTAACTTGATAGTCGCGCTTTCTGCTGCCTGATTGCATTATTTACCGCTTCCCTTTCACCGGTTGACAGCCAAGAGATGCAACACGGCAGTGATACATGGCTGCGCCTTTTAAAAGCGACAGTTACTGCACTTTCATTTCTTGTCTACTGCACGTGGAGGCAATACCTAGCCCATACGCAGTGATGGGAAATGTACAAACAAATAAATAAATAAATAAATAAATAAATAAATAAATAAATAAATAAGTAAATAAATAAATCCGCAGTTCTATCCCTTCAGGCAAACAACTCAATGTTAAAAACATCCTAGGGATATGAGTTACGAATTTTAGGTAAATAAAATATAATAAAGTATGAAAATATATTCTTTATATATTCCTAAAAATTACAATCCTTTTCTTAATCATCGTTATCCGGTTGATTAGATTAGGCCTTTTTCTACCACTACGAGCGCTAATGTGAGTCAATGCAGTTTCACCTAAACCCTTATAACTACGTTCGGCGTGGACATTTTTTTTTTAATTGAGAAAAAGTCCAGCCCACCTCTGTGGTGTAGTGGTTAGCGTGATTAGCTGCCACCCCCGGAGGTCCGGGTTCGATTCCCGGCTCTGCCACGAAATTTGATAAGTGGTATGAGGGCTGGAACGGGGTCCACTCAGCCTCGGGAGGTCAACTGAGTAGAGGTGGGTTCGATTCCCACCTCAGCCATCCTGGAAGTGGTTTTCCGTGGTTTCCCACTTCTCCTCCAGGCAAATGGCCGCGGCCGCTTCCTTCCCTCTTCCTTGCCTGTCCCATCCAATCTTCCCATCCCTACACAAGGCCCCTGTTCTGCATAGCAGATGAAGCCGCCTGGGCGAGGTACTGGTCATTCTCGCCAGTTGTATTCCCGACCCGAAGTCTGAAGCTCCAGGACACTGCCCTTGAGGCGATAGAGGTGGGATCCCTCGCTGAGTCCGAGGGAAAAAGCGACCCTGGAGGGTAAGCAGATTAAGAAGGAGAAGAAGAAGAAGAAGAAGAGAAAACGTCTGACCAAGGAACACATTACAGAAATAATTATGTAAATAATTTAATTTGGCTACCATTTGAATCAAACAGAAAACAAGTAAAGAAACAAGCGATTTTAGGCCGTTTTTCCGAAACTGCATTTAGGCCGGAAGAGATTTTGTAAGTGTCTTGTTTTAGTTTGAAAGAGCTGTCCGAGACTCACAATTTGAACCCTTTCTGGGCCCTTTAGCCTTCCACCTTTCCGCACAAACGAGGAAATTGCTTAATTTTACGTTCGCACAGTATGGGACACCTACTTTGTCTGCTAAGAAATGTGTTCTTCTTCTTCTTCTTTCTTCTTTTCCCACACATGTGGGGTCGCGGGTGCGAACTGCGTCGCACATATGGATTTGGCCCCGTTTTTACGGCCGGATGCCCTTCCTGACGCCAACCCTCTATGGAGGGATGTAAGTACTATTGCGTGTTTCTGTGGTGGTTGGTAGTGTAGTATGTTGTCTGAATATGATGAGGAGAGTGTTGGGACGGACATATACACCCAGTCCCCGAGCCAGAAGAATTAATCAGAAGCGATTAAAATCCCCGACCCGGCCGGGAATCGAACCCAGGACCCTCTGAACCGAAGGCCAGTACGCTGACCATTCAGCCAACAAGAAATGTGTTCACCGTTAGTAAAAGCAATTGGGTTCAGTTACAGTTGAAAATGAAAATACAAAACCTGTTTCCTGTCATTCGATCAGGTCAGGAATGGAATGAATGAAGCCCCCACTGAGCGGCGAGCCTGTCACAATGATTAATGACTGGTAGATGAAATGGAATGCTTGCCGGAATGAATGATGACAGGGAAAAACGGAGTACCTGGAGAAAAACCTGTCCCGCCTGCGTTTCGTCCAGCTCAAATTTCACACGAAGTGACAGCGATTTGAACCGCGGAACCCAGTGGTAAGAAGCTGGCGCGCTGCCGCCTGAGCCACAGACGCTCTTCAATTACAGTTGCCTGACAAAGAATACTCAGTTACAATTATTAATTATTTTTTTCAAAAGTCCGACTCATTGGCTGAGTGGTCAGGGTGAGGCCTTCGGTTCAGAGGATCCCGAGTTCGATTCCCAGCCGAGTCGGGGATTTTAATCGCGTGTGATTAATTATTCTGACTCGGGGACTGGGTGTTCGTATTTCTCCCAACACTTTCCTCTTCATATTCAGACAATACACTACACTACCAACCACCACAGTGATTACATCCCTCCATGTAGGGTTGGCGACAGGAAGGGCATCCGGCCGTAAAATAGAGCCAAATCTACATAGTTCGCACCCGTGACCCCACAGGGAAAAGCGCTAGAAGAGGAAGAAGAAGATTTTTAAAACAAGTTTTCAGAAAAATTACAAGTACTTCAATGAATGCGAGACTTTTTTAATATAGGGATGAATTACTCTCAAGCAAAATTTGCATGCCATTTTCGTGTTTTCACTACTTTCAGCGTAAGTGTCCGGATCCATAGCTAAATGTTTGGCATGCTTGGTTTGGTCACAGGGGTCCCGGGTTCGATTCCCGGGAGGTTTGGAAATTTTAACCATCATTGGTTAATTTCCCTGGCACGGGGGCTGGGTGTATGTGTTGTCTTCATCATCATTTCATCCTCATCATAACGCGCAGGTGGCCTACGGGAGTCAAATCAAAAGACTTGCACCTGGCGAGCCGAACCCGTCCTGGGATCTCCCGGCACTAAAAGCCATACGCCATTTCATTTATTACAGGATAAGTAATTCAAAATATTTATTCAAAATAGGGGAATGGAAATGCCTTTACCCCTTCACCGTCATATGTCTATACCGGCTCCATTCTCGACCATGTAGCAACTGTGGGTGGGGTGTGGTGGGATAGAATCTATGGTTGAGCCAACGGTAGTTGGAGTCTGACATTCAAGCGGCGAAAGCAGTAACTATGGAGTACGGTGCGATATCGTAGTTAACTCCATCTCTAGCATGTCACCCTTTCATATAGGCTGACATGTTGGCCTAATGCAATTCTATAAACTTTGACTCGTTCCTAAGCTCGTGTTAATAATTGCAGCATTTAAGACAGAACACGTCATTGCCGATAAATATGAGAGTTCATAATCACCAACAAAATCATCAGTTTCTGACAATAACCTCAACAAATACACATGTTCAATACAGAATAGGACTCTACAACTAGCCACTGATTAACTTATAAAAAATAAATTAACAACAAAAATAATATTCAGAAAACAAATGCATAAATACATAAAGCAGCAGGAACTAACAGAGCCAACACAGTCTTCTTCTTCAGTTTTTCCTACATCTGTGGGATTTTTGGTGCGCACATGTGGATTTGGTCATGTTTTACGACCGGTGCCCTTCTTGAAGCCAACACTATTGCGTGTTTCTGTGGCGGTTGGTAGTGTAGTGTGTTTTTTTGAATATGAAGAGGAAAGTGTTAGGACAAACACAAATACCCAGTCCCCGGGCCAGAAGAATTAATCAGACGCGATTAATATCCCCGACCCGGCCGGGAATCGAACCCGGGACCCTCTTAACCGAAGGCCTGAACGGTGACCATTCAGCCAATTAGTCGGACCAGAGCTAACAGAGTACCACTCCGAATAACATCACAGAAGCGAGTGAAAACAAGCCAACCCACGTGGCGATAGCTTGGCATCGCTGTTCTCGTTGCCATAGCAACAGATCTTTTTCGAGCAGAGTCAGTCAACTTTTTCTCGCCGGTGACGCTAAACGTCAGACTCCGACTATTGTGGGCATTGGTTGTACGCTATCCCCTGCCTGTAGAACAAGGTAGACCAAAGACTGTCACAGTGGGAGCGTGGGTTGGCGACCATGGTTCTGCTAGGTGAGTCTGACATTGTCTGCACTTACTTTGTCAGTATCCTTGGTTTCATCTCTCCTATCTGACCTTCCTTGGTCAATTCTTGTTCTTAACGACTTCCACTGTATTAGGTTTACGAGTTCTAGGAAGTCTTTCACTTTCACGCCCTTCGTAGCCCTTCCCTTTGTTCGGCCGATTCCTTCACTTTTCGACGTGTCAGACCTGATTCGTGTTAATAGAGGATGGTTGCCCAGTACTTCCTCGCAGCCACCACCATCATCTGGACCACGTCATCACATTCTAAAGGCTAAACCTTGTCACCGTAGGCATAGATGTCTCTCTTGAGCCAGTCTTTTAAACTCGGTGTATGTCTTACAGTTCATTCTCTGACGCAGGTTCTTGAAATAAGACTCTCTGTGTCGTCCTCTTCCTCCTTTCCCTGCAATGAAAAAATGAAATGGTGTATGGCGTTTAGTGCCGGGATATCCCAGGACGGTTTCGGCTCGCCAGGTGCAGGTCTTTTGATTTGACACCCGTAGGCGACCTGCGCGTCGTGATGAGGATGAAATGATGAAGACAACACATACACCCAGCCCCCGTGCCAGGGAAATTAACCAATGATGGTTAAAATTCCCGACCCTGCCGGGAATCGAACCCGGGACCCCTGTGACCAAAGGCCAGCATGTTAACCATTTAGCCATGGAGCCGGACTTCCCTGCAATTATTCCTTCAATGACGTTAAAAAGGAAGTCTTCATGCCGCAGAATGTAACCAAAAATTATTTTTTTTCCGTTTCTCAATTTTAGTTACCCTCTGTTTTTATCCTATCTCTCTAAAGGACTTCGGTATTGCTCTTCATTTCTGTCCACCTTATCCTCTGCATTCAAAAAGTAAAATTTTGCTGTAAGTTATCCCCTGTTTAGCCATTCACCCCAGGCGCTTTCTACTCCTCTGTGAGCCTCGGAGCCATGATATTATTATTATTATTATTATTATTATTATTATTTTAATGTTATTATCTTTTACGTACCACCAACTTCTTTTGACGGTTTGACGGTTTTCGGAGACGCAGAGGTGCCGGAATTTAGTACCGCAGGAGTTCTCTTTTGTTGATATTTTGCTTTACGTCACACCGACACAGATAGGTCTTACGGCGACGATGGGAGAGGAAAGGCCTAGGAAGCGGTAGGAAGCGGCCGTGGCCTTAATTAAGGTACAGCCCCGGCATTTGCCTGGTATGAAAATGGGAAACCACAGAAAACCATCTTCAGGGCTGCCGACAGTGGGGCTCGAACCTACTATCTCCCGATTACTGGATACTGACCGCACTTAAGCGACTGCAGCTATCGAGCTCGGTCAGGAGTTCTTTTGGATGCCAGTAAATCTACCGACACGAGGCTGACGTATTTGAGCACCTTCAAATACCACCTGCCAAGTTGGTATCGATTTAAATAGAAGAACGGCGTGTTTATTGGCAGTTAAAAAGTCATTTAGTATTTGACTACACACTGACAGACACTAAAGAGACTGCCAAACTGACGAGTATGCGCGGTAAGTGGGCGAACATACCTCAGTGTAGTGATGGGATAATCTAATACAAAATAATCGCTTGTTCAATTATTTCATTTTATTCGATTATTCGATTAAATTTCTCATTCGATTATTTTTCGATTATTCATTCGAATGAATGAGGCAATCGAATAGCGAATTTTTCCATTCGATAATTATTTCAATTATTCATTCGGAACTGCAACCCGCCTGGTGGCCATAATCGTTAAGGCATTGAAGTCTCAACGGTCTGACACTGTGGTTATCCGGTTCGAGTCCCGTTGGTCGAAAAAATGTCACCATCAGAATGTTGGCCAGCAGGTTGGGGGAGGTGGTGGTATACAATTGGTAATCACTAGATTGCGTGCCAAAAGCCTGGATTAAATTCCAAACCTCTACGTAGTGCTCATATGGAGTGAGGGCATATGACGCTGTTGATGGTGATTCGTCCGTCGGACGGCGACGTTAAGCCTTGAGCAGCCGCTTGTTGCTATTCGAGAGGTGTAGGCTATGTGCCGGCACCGGGTTTCACCCTCTCCCTTCTTACTATCATATATCACGTCATTCCAAGATGGAGGGATAGGGTGGGCCTATCCCATAGGTTGTTGACAAAGGTGAATAGATGGAGGTCGAGAGGGAGAGAGAGAGATGGGGTGCCTGGGGTGCTGGATTTCAGCGCGCGGGTGGCCTGTAATCAAACGGAATGGTGAGGATATAGCTTTGTCTACTGTGTAGAGGGCTGGACGTGTCGTTCTAGGGAGGGCGGCTCCTTTTTTTCCTCACCAGGGAAGGGGGGCGAGGGGCGGCACGGCTGGTCAGTAAGGTGGTTTTAAGGCTGATGACACACGGAGCGGTTTTCGCCGAGTCGGCAGCCGAGTCGGCCGCCGAGTCGGCGCATGTTTCTATTGTATCAGATGGGATGAAACAGACAGAGCGGTGCTCGTCGACAGGCGGCAGATTTGCCGACTCGGCCTGTCGTGTAGCTGGCGGTGCAGCGAGCGTTTTGAAGACTTTGTGCGCGCTCTAGCGCCATAGATTTAATACATTCAGCTGAATCACGGCCGACTTGATGCTTCGCTCTAGTCGGGCGTGGCTGAATTTACGCGGCGATTGCATCATTGGTAGGTATTCTTGTATTAGATATCATGAAGTATCTTTGAAATTCAATAATATACACGTAAAAGGACATATAGAGTAAGTAGACTTTTGGAATAAGAATAAGAACAATCCTTTATTTTTCGGTAATTTTAGCTAGCTTCCTCACCTAACGTCACGCTCACTAATGTGTTTTGTCCACTGCCTGCTCGATACGCACCCGATGACTGCTTATAAGCAGTCATTTTAGATGCAGTTCGAGCAGGCAGTGGTTTCGTCACAGTCGGCAAAAACCGCTTTGTGTATCAATCACAGGCGGCGGCCGACGCGGCTGCCGACTCGGCAAAAACCGCTCCGTGTGTCATCAGCCTTAGGGTAGCGCTTGCTTATGGCCCGGTTTCCCGCCCATGTGAGCGTCCGCATTGTAGACTTAGTTTATTTTTATTTTGCGTCCACATGGTAGATTTAGTTCATATTTTTATGTTTTACTCTTTGTAACGGGAACATGTATTTGGACCGAAAGCCTGTAATGTCCTTCAATAAATATCAATATCAATATATCACGTTATTCATTTCATCTCATCTCATTAACTCCTCTGATGAGGTTGACGTCGGGAAAGGTCTCCGGTCATAAAAACCGTCCACGACAGATCCATCTCACCTCATACCCGATCCCGTAGAGCAACGAGACAAGGGTTGGTCAAAAACATTCATTCAGAACTGCATTCGAATAAATGAGGCAATTGAGTAGCGAATGCTTTCGAAATAATCGAATTAAAAGTGCTGTTATTAAGACTGTCAATTCACTCATTCAGTTTGAACATTTGGGGTTAAGTTTGAAAAAAAGGCGTATTTCTATTTTTCACAAGAGTTCATCTGTTCACTTCAATCGATTATGCATCCGACACACTTAAATAAAAAAATTGATTCATGACGCATCCTTATATTCTATGCGATACATATGAATGGTATTTGAAACTAATTCGATTATTTTATTCGATTATCCCATTACTACCTCAGTGATGAGGCCAGAAATATACCCCTGCTATCCTTCCTCACAGCACATACTACACGTTGCTGCGCGAGCCTCCACTACCTGCTGTGGCGAATCAGTCACGACAAACGACATTTTCTACATATTTCCGTTAAGATTTTTGTTAATAATTAAAGAAATTAAATGAAGTAATTAGCTGATCACAGATGGAACAATGCTGTTGAAATTAGGTCTCTATTGAACAGGCAAGGACTGCATTCAAGAGAATGAGCAAAATTCTCTGTAACAGGGACTTAAACATCAATCACCGTCTCCATTTACTTCGGTGCTATGTATTTTCTGTCTTATTTTATGGTGTCGAAACTTGGACCTTAATAGTGAACACCACCAAAACACTTCGAACTTTTGAGATCTGGTGCTTGCGACGTCTACTCAGAATATCATGGGTTGACAGAATATGAAACACTGAAGTACTGTAACTCCTGAACAAAGAGCTAGAGGTCATGCACAGCATCAAAAAGAAGAAACTTGAGTAGCTTAGCCATATCATTCGAAATGGTAAATATAGAATATAGAATACGTAGTGTCTAATATTGTAATATAGAAATCAAAAGAGTGTGTTAAAGGAACATCAAGACCAGTGACACTTCACTACGAACTATTAGATAATTAGATAATTTTAGACTTTTACGATTCCCATTGGCGCATGTTTTATCACAACAATGTATCATTTAAACTTACAAATAAGTCGTCCTAATCTTAAAATTATTCAGTATTTAACATTGTATGTTATTTTAACAAAGATAAAAGTTCTTGAACAGCTGAAGTTGGCCGAAACCGGTACTGAAAAAAGGCTATAAGTACTTTAATATAAATAAATAAATAAATAAATAAATAAATAAATAAATAAATAAATAAATAAATAAATAAATAAATAAATAAAAGTATTGATTAGGTGGGGAAATCCAGCCTTATATTTGTGATCAAGGAGAGACTCCTTCACCTTATCTTTCTTTCTTAATCTGTTTATCCTGCAGGGTTGGCTTTTCCCCCGGACTCTACCGCCTCAAGAGCAGTGTCCTGGAGCGTGAGACATGGGGTCGGGGGATACAACTGGGGAGGATGACCAGTACCTCGCCCAGGCGGCCTCACCTGCTATACTGAACAGGGGCCTTGGTGGGGGATGGGAAGATTGAAAGGGATAGACAAGGAAGAGGGAAGGAAGCTGCCTTGGCCTTAAGTTAGGTACCATCCCGGCATTTGCCTGGAGGAGAAGTGGGAAACCACGGAAAACCACTTCTAGGATTGCTGAGGTGGTAATCGAACCCACCTCTACTCAGTTGACCTCTCGAGGCTGAGAGGACCCCGTTCCAGCCCTCGTACAACTTTTCAAATTTCGTGGCAGAGCCGGGAATCGAACCCCGGCCTCCAGGGGTTGGCAGCTAATCACACTAACCACTACACCACAGATTCACCTTATCTTACAAGGTAAAATCGAAGGAAGGAGAAGTAGGGGAAGAACGAGAATATCTTGACTGCGAAATCTACAAAAATTGTATGTGCTCGGTACTCCCCTATTTTCCGACTTGCGAGAACAAGAACCAGATCGCCCTGATGACAGCCGACATACAATGAGGATACGGTACAAGAGGAAGAATTAGCTGATAAGACAACGGGCTTTTAAAATATTTTTTATTTATAATTCCTGGTTACAGATGGTTAAAATGGAACAGAAATGTAGCGTTTTCTCCACAAGTTCACCACTGGCCTTCTTCTCCCTGTGGGTGGGGGTGGTAGAAATAACACCCACGGTATTCCCTGCCTGTCGTAAGAGGCCATTAAAAGGGTCCCCTGGGGTTCTTAACTTGGGAGCGTGGGTTGGCGACCACGGGGCCCACAGGTGAGTCCTGGCATTGCTTTCAATTACTTGTGCCAGGCTCCTCACTTTCATCTACCCTATCCGACCTCCCTTGGTCAACTCTTGTTCTTTTCCGGATCCTTTCCATTTTTTCGCTCTGATTAGTGTTATATAGAGGATGGTAGCCTAGTTGTACTTCCTCTTAAAACAATAATCTCCACCACTCACCACTGGCCACTGGCATATAGTACTTATGTTACAGAGGTGTAACTGTCTACATGAAGTTAAAGGTAGATTTAGAAAAAGATAAATACATTCTTTCAAGACTCTTGGACAGCTTCACTTATTCTGCTGACGTGCTGCTGCTCCAAGAATGGTTGTAGCCCGGAGAACTTGCTTGGTTAGAAGGCACACCTGGTTGAAAGATACTAATTAATTCAAACAAGTGTATGTTACTCTGTCAATGCCAGGAAATTTCAGTGGCTTAAAATTAACACTTCTCTATGTCAGCTACTACAAGGCTGAAGATAACTCTGGTATAGTCGGCAGACGTTCCTGATCGGACGTTCAAAGATACATTTAACTTGCATGTTTTGTGCCAAACCGTCCCTAAATATGGTGGCAGGCTTCACGCGTGACTACGCGCGATTGTTTCACATCCCACATCCACGCTGCTGGCCTTGAGCTGCCGTCTATGTCACACTGAATATTCCAAGCGAGGTTAATCACAGATCTCTCACCACACTTTAGGTTGGACAAACCAGTTCAGCCTCCAGGTGGGGCATCATCTCAATACCGATACGCCTTTTATAGATACAGCTGATCTGATCTATCTGTGGGAACTTTGTCGTTTATTTCTGACCAAGAACGCCCTCGGGTCGTGAGCTCAGTAACAGAAGAGAACCATTAGCATGGAGAGCTGCATGGCATCCTCAAAGAGAGGAAGGTGAGACATCAGCGAGCTCTTGTGACCTAGTGATGGCAATATCGAATGTTTTAAACAAGACCGACTACAATATATCAGACCGTAATATCAAAACCAATATGGTGGACGTCGTGGGCGCAGTAGCTGCCGACTGATGAAGGTTAGGGTAGCATGCAATAACTTCATTTCGACGATAAACCAACTCACGATTTTCGGAGATGTCGGAATTTAGTGCCGCAGGAGTTGTTTTACCTGCCAGTAAATTTACCGACACGAGGCTGACGTATTTGAGCACCTTCAAATACTATCGGACTGAGCCGGAATCAAACCCGCCAAGTTGGGGTCAGAAGGCCAGAGCTTCAACCGTCTGAGCCACTCAGCCCGGCGTCACATTAAATTATTGTGTTGACACCATTGAAAGAGCTACACAATATCTGGTTCAATCAGCCAGAAATTACGAAAGGATCACGTACATATTTTGCGAACGGTGGTAGATAATTTAACATGATAAATGTAACATCATAGGGAAAATCACTGTTGCACCGATGAAACGCTTCGCGAGCAAGTACTCATCATATATAAACAACTAGAATCACACATATTGTGCTAGAATAGATGGACAACTCCACAGCAAAAGAGAACAACAAGCTGATTATTTCGAAATTTCACTTAGTCAAATAACGTTTTCTCTTAGATTACACTTCGCTGGATAGATGGAAATACATTATAAAACGGTTAAAATGATATTTATAACATCATTTGGAATGTTTAAAAATAATTTAAGGTTCGAAATTCCTCAATTTATTCACTCTCATAAGAACTATGAAACATAACGTGTTGCCTTAGTTTCGAAGTGGTGGACAATTTCTAATGTTCAGCACTCGATGAAAATGAAGTACACCCGAAATGATTACGCCAGCTCAATGAACAGCCCCGGTGATGTTAAGCCTTCCTTACTGGAAACTCTTAAATTGTATGTTGACATATGATATAGTAGCACTTCCAACCATGATGGTAAACTTAGCAATGAAGCGTTCAGACACGAAAAATATAATAGGATTTTCCCCATTGAAGAACATGAGTAAAACAACTCTATTGACTCTAAACAATGATGTCTTTAACCTACATGGACGAGCTACAATTTGGTGTAGACTGCTAGATAACAGATATCCACAGCATGAATCGGAAGGTATTGGTATAATAAAACCCCTGAGTTACAAACAAAGCTAATCCCTGCAAGTCCCCCTGTGGGTGGGGGCGGTAGAATAACACCCACGGTATCCCCTGCCTATTGTAAGAGGCGACTAAAAAGGGGCTCCAGGGGCTCTGAACTTTGGAGCGTGGGTTGGCAACCACGAGGCCCTCAGCTGAGTCCTTGCATTGCGTCCACTTACTTGTGCCAGGCTCCTCACTTTCATCTATCCTATCCGACCTCCCTTGGCCAACACTTGTTCTTTTCAGACCCCAACGGTATTACGTATGGATTCCTAGGGAGTCTTTCATTTTCATGCCCTTCGTGCCCCTTGTCTTCCTTCGGCCGATACCTTCATTTTACGAAGTGTCGGACCCCTTCCATTCTTTCTCTGTGAAAGTGTTATATAGAGGATGGTTGCCTAGTTGTACTTCCTCTTAAAACAATAATCACCACCACCACTATCCCTGCAAGTCACTATTTCTTCTGTGTAACAGTGTACAGATTGCTCCATCTGTCACACTATAAGTTTTGTTATACACCAAGATCTAGCCAAATGTTCCCGCAGGCAAGCACAGATTCTTTCAAAATACAATTGCATCTAAATCACACGACACTTTGAAGCACATACACACCATATCAATTATCACTATTTAAATGATTTTTTTTTTTTTTTTTTTTTTGTAGAGGAATACGAATAGGTCCACCATTTAGAATTAGAAAAATAGTTTTCCCTAATCTCAGACTTACTGTCTGATGACATATGCACACTACTGTTTTGTAGAAATATTCACGATGTATGTTCCTGATTCACTTCTCTCTTAATGTTTCATTCCTTAGCGAACTTAAGAATAGATGTATGAGAGGCATTGCCATAGTTCGATTTAAATCTGGTTCACAACACGACCAAAACAAACATATTCTCACATGACTGCGTATAATTACAGATCTTAGTGACCACTGACCCATATAAATACACTCACACACTTATATTCTACATAGAAACTAATACTTATCGTCAACTTACATGAAATTACTCCGACTGAATAAGAAAACAAAAACGAACAGGCTCACCATTATCGGTTGGAAAGAGGTCTTCCCTAACCACAAATTTTGGTTACACACATAGCCTACGATAGTTTGGTCTTTGACTTCCAAATTTTCCCGGTGAATATTCCTTATTCATTTCTCCTGTAGAGATCTATCTTCAGGGAATTTAAAAGCTTCAGCAACGGTATAATTAGATCTACAACCACGAACGCAGCAGGAACGACCCATTTTGTGCTATGTTACAGCACGGCAATATAAACACTATTATACATTAAAAATACCATAAAATAAACTTCTAGCAAAACACCATACTGATAAACCGTTATAGATTACTATTTTACCTAACATATACTTTATAATTCAATAACTGGATCAAAATAACACTCTTTAACAGAATGTAAACACAGATATGAACCAACCACATGTCTCAAAAGCTCGCCCACGAAGTCGCCATTTTCCTCCCAATCGATAGTAACATTAAGGTCTGATATATTGTAGCAAGACCGACTCCAATCCTCAGACCGTAATATAAGAAAAACATGGCGGCCGAAGTAGCCGGATTGCTGGTATTGGCTGACACGAAAATATCACGTACATTTTATATAAACGGCGGTAATTTAATATGATAAATGTAACATCGTAAGGAAAATCACTTTTACACGTATGAAAACGCTTCGCCAACAAGTACGCACCACATATAATCAACTAGAATCACATATATTCTACTAGAAAAGAGACCAACAAGCTGATTATTTAGACATTCCAATTCGTCAAATAACGTTTTCTCTTAAGATTTCACTTCGCTGGATAGATGAAAATGCGTGATAAAACTGTTAAAATGATATTTCTAGCATCATTTTGAATATTTCAAAATAAATTAAGGTGCAAAATTCCTCGATTTATTCGCTCTCATGCGAACTGTGAAACACAAACATAACTTGTTGCCTTAGTTTTGAAGTGGTAGATAATTTCTTAAATTCGCCACCCAATGAATGGGAAGTACACCCGAAATCATAATGTTATTCGCTTTACGTCCTACTAACTACATTTTTTACGGATTTCGGAAACGTCGAAATGCCAAAATTTAGTCGTGCAATAGTTCCTTTACGTGCCAGTAAATCTATCGACACGAGGTTGACGTATTTGAGCACCATCAAATACCACCGGACTGAGTCAGGATCGAATCAACAACTTGGGATCAGAAGGCCAGCGCCTTAACCGTCTGAGTCACTCAGATCATTGCTAGTTTTTTGCTAATTGCTTTACGTCGCACCGACACAGATAGGTCTTATGGCGACGATGGGACAGGAAAGGTCTAAGAGTGGGAAGGAAGCGGCCGTGGCCTTAATTAAGGTACAGCCCCAGCATTTGCCTGGTGTGAAAATGGGAAACCACGGAAAGCCATCTTCAGGGCTGCCGACAGTGGGGTTCGAACCTATTATCTCCCGAATACTGGACACTGGCCGCACTTAAGCGACTGCAGCTTTCGAGCTCGGTGTCACTCAGATCAAGTACACCCGAAATGATTATGTTAACATGATGATGATGTTAATATAATGTTGACATATGGCATAACAGCACTTCACGCAATGGTAGTAACCTTAGTAATGAAACGTTCAGACACTAAAGATATAGCCTAATAGGTTTTTACCCATTAAAGAACATGGATGGAAAAACTCTATTGACTAAACATTGATATTTAACCACATGCACGAGCTTCAGTTCGGCACAGTCTGCTTGATAACAGATAGCTACAGCATGAATCGGAAGGTGTTAGTAGTGTAAAACCCTACGTTAGAAACCCAGCTAATCCCTCTAAGTCACTAGTTCTTTTGTGTAACAGTATACAGATTGCTCCATCTGTCACACTTATAAGTTTTGTTATACTCCAAGATCCAGCCAAACATTTCCGCAGGCAAAGCACAGATTATTGTCAAATACACTTGCATCTAAATCACTAGACACTTTGAAGCACATAGCCACTGACGGAATAACACAATATCAATTATATTCTATCTAAGTTAATATTTTTCGAGGAACACGAATAGTTTGGAAGTAGAAAACTAGAATCCTAACCTCAGACTTATTCTCAAAATGATGTATGCACACTACGGTTTTGCCATGGACTTCAAAATAATCACGATGTACATTCCTAATCGATTTCTCTTCTAATGCTCTATTTCGTAGGAAACTTAAGAATAGTTGTATGAGAGGCATTGCCATAGTTAGATTAAAACTGGTCCACCTAGTGCACTCATGTTTTTAATGAGTAAAAATACGATCAAAACTAGCACATTCTCACATTACTGCGTATAATTACAGATCCTATGTACCCACCGACTCATATAAATACACTCGCACACTTATATTCTACAAATAAACTAACATTTATCGTCAAATTTAATATAATTGCACTGACTACATACGATAACAACAAACCAAAACAAACCCACATTTCCAACAATTTCGGCTACTCGATTCGCCATCTTTGAACGATCGAGAATAGCATTAAGGTCTGAGGATTGGAGTCGGTCTTGATTGTAGTCGGTCTTGTTTTAAACTATCGGTAGACTATCGATTGTGAAGCGTGAATATCGAATGAAAAAATTCGATAGTTTTCATTCGGTTTGAAATCGGTTATAAAGTAGTAATATACGTTTTGCACTGCGGTAGTACTAGTAACTAGTAATAACTAGTAATTTGCTAGTAACTACCGAAATGTGGATTGTTGTATTATACTACCGATTTTTATAGCGTGTTTCTTTTGTTGGTACTGATATAAGCGGAAAGATTGAAACTAGTAATTGGAAAATGAAATGCGTTGGTCTATAAAATAAGATAAAATGTCCATTGTGTTTCTTTTTAAATAAAATGCATTTTTGTGTCCTCAACCACAAGTTAATGAATGCAAGATCGTCTGTTCATAAAATAACAAATACCGGGCGAGTTGGCCGTGCGCGTAGAGGCGCGTGGCTGTGAGCTTGCATCCGGGAGATAGTAGGTTCGAATCCCACTATCGGCAGCTCTGAAAATGGTTTTCCGTGGTTTCCCATTTTCACACCAGGCAAATGCTGGGGCTGTACCTTAATTAAGGCCACGGCCGCTTCCTTCCAACTCCTAAGCCTTTCCTATCCCATCGTCGCCATAAGACCTATCTGTGTCGGTGCGACGTAAAGCCCCTAGCAAAAAAAAAAAAAAAAAAACAAATATTAGGTAATTTCAGACGAAGGTGAGGTTTACACCTTATTGCAATGACACCGCATATTAAAGTAATCTGAATACAGCAAACTAAAAATAAGTTCGTTCATTTAAGGTTAATGTTCAATCATTAGAGCAAGGCCTCTAAACGCCCAAAATCTCACGCGTGCAAATTGAGGCGTAGAGTTCCTGTGCACAATGCATCGGTCCCATTCGGTTCGGCTCGGACCAACACTTCGTCTCTGGGCTACTCGGCTAAGCTCGGCTAAGCTCGGCTCGGATATGGAGCGCTACGGAGTAAGTGAAGAGGGAGACAGGCGGAGCGAGCGAGACAAGCGTGGGGAAAGAGAGAGACAGCGCTATTGATCCAGGTGCATGCACTCTGAGAGGCCCTGCATTAGAGGTTCATGCTATTAAGCAGTTTCTTCAACAGCTGAAGATGACCTATTTACAGGTCGAAACCGGTACTGTCCTTTTATGTAAATAATATTGACACTATGTAAAATAAAGTATTGATTAGGTGGAGAACTCATCCTTCATACTTGTGTACTTGAACTATCAATACGGACTATAATAATAATTTCGTGTGACTATTTATGGCCGAGTGCAGCCCTTGTAAGACAGACCCTCCGATGAGGGTGGGCGGCATCTGCCATGTTTAGGTAGCTGCGTGTTACTGTGGTGGAGGATAGTGTTCTGTGTGGTTTGTGAGTTGCAGAGATGTTGGGGACAGCACAAACCCCAGCCCTCGGACCACTGGAATTAACCAATGAAGGTTAAAATCCCGGACCCGGACGGGAATCGAACCCGGGACCTCTGAACCGAAGGCCAGTACGCTGACCGTTCAGCTAACGAGTAATACGGACTATGAAGCTAATAGATTATCTATATATATAAAATAAGAGTTTTGTCTGTACATCGCTCAGAATTTAAAAAGGATGGTATTTCTTTATCGGTCGTGTCCATAGTAGCAAGGAAATGCACTTTTCTAATTTTCCGTAATTTCTATCTGTCTGTCTGTCTGTCTGTCCGTCTGTCTATCTGTCTGTTTATCTGTATGTATGTACACGCATCACGAGAAAACGGCTAAAGGGAATTTAATGAAAATCGGTATGTAGGCCGTAAATAATCTTATTCACGCTGAGAGAAATGGTAGTTTAGGGGAAAGCCTAAAATTTAATTCTCAAATATTTATGTTATCAGTGGTCCTATCATAATGAAAATCGCTATGCAAAGTCGGGGAATAAGTCGCTACAATCTAGGTCATAAATAATTTTATTCACGCTGAGTGGAATGGCAGTCTAGGGGAAGGCCTAAAATTGAATTATCAAATATTTGTGTTATTAGTGGTTCTATTGACAAATACTACATTATATAAGTTATATAGCATTAAATTTCTGATCATGCATGTCATACATTTTTACCGTACCGGGTATGATAACAGAGATATTCATGAATTTGGATTTTTGTTGCTAAGTCCATATCAGCGCCTAAGTCACGAGAAAATGGGTAAACAGAATTTAATGAAAATCATTATGTAAAGTCGGGAAATACGGAACTACTGTCTACGCTATACATAATTTCGTAAGATGCCCTAATATCACAGAGTCGGAAGAAAACTAAATGTGAACGCCTACAATACAGAAAGCTCATAACACTGAACAACAATAACATTACATTGACCATTGTTTGTTGTGTCTTCTGTTGCCAGTCATGTCCGATAGACGGGATTGCTGCTGTATACCGAGTATTTTTTTTTAATTTGCTGTACGTCGCACCGCCACAGAAAGGTATTGTGGCGACTATGGGATAGGACAGGGCTAGGAGTGGAAAGGAAGCAGCCCTGGCTTTAATTGCAGTACAACCCCAGTATTTGCCTGGTGTGAAAATGGGAGACCACGGAAAAACATCTTCAGGGCTGTCGACAGTGGTTTTCGAACCCACCACCTCCCGGATGCAAACTCACAGCTGCGCGCCCCTAACCGCATGGCCAACTCGCCCGATCGTACCAAGTATAACATCCTGCCTGAATATTGGCGGGAAGTAGCTGGGGAGTAGGATAATTTTCTTCTTATTCATGCCATTCCTCTGGTTCATACATTTTCTGATACTACTGGTACGTAACAAACTGGTTCATCATAGCATTCGAGCTATTCAATCCCTACCCTGAAGCACTGATTGGAATGAGCAGTGTGTATATTTAACAGAACAATGGTAGAGGAGTGTTCACGGCTGTCTGCGGCCTGGTCATTCCAGCACTGGAACTTTGGACTGTTAGATCGTCATCGTAGTACTGTTCGTTAAAAGTGAGAAAATGTGCGGTTTTTCGTTTGAGCAAGTATTTTATATGATAACATTGCTTTTAATCCCTACATTGCTATTGACATTTATGTAATGGCCTAAGTTAACTGTAGTTAGGAAAACCACAAAGGCAGTCTTTCTGAGAATCCCGTAGCGAAGCACGGGTACATCAGCTAGCAGTAGTATATGGAAAGCATCTATAAAAGCTGTTACCGAGTTTTAGTGGTAGGTAGAGGTGAAAGAAGGTGCGGGCGTGAACGGGTCTCAAACTACGGAATCAAAGTTAATGTAAAATTTAACAAGGTTATATTTTCTTTTTAAAATGACGAAATAACAAGCATTGCAGGTACAGAGTAGCAAGTCAACAAAATGTATGTACAATATTTACTAGATTTGGGCTCAGCGCCCTTGCTTCACAATTCGTTGGCAATCAGCCCAACCTTACCTAGAAGAGAAAGTTCACACTTCTTACAAGCAAAACAAAATACGTCGAAAATGACACAGTTCAAAAACTCTAAAATTTCCAGGTAGTGACATCTTCTGAGAAACTTGAAAATTAATACCGACAATAAAGTTCAGACTTCCTCCAGCAGAGGAGTTTCAACTGGCGCAACTTTTAAATTAGCGGTGTGGAGGTGTACCGCCCGGTACAGACCTCCCCCCCCAAAAGTTCCTCCAGGGGTGACACATGAAATTTGTTTAAAAACAAGGTCCAAGTTTTGATGTAGATATGGAGATTAATTGCCGAAAAATTTATAAGATTCTCTTAATGTGGTTTGATTCAGTTTCAAAATTTTGTTGTTGCAGGTGAAGTAAAGTCTTTATGGTTGTAGAAGTGGAATTCAGAAGATAAACTTTTAATACTTGGAAGTGAAGAAAATTTTTGCAATGTCCACCAAATATTGCTGTTGAATTCCCAAGTGTAGTCATTGCTTATAGTAACTGTTCATGTAGTTGATGTTGATTAAGTTGGATGGCCAGACCGGCCGTTGCAGCTTGCGTCCAAAGGAGGCCGCTCGGACCCCTCAAGTACCCTGAGATACCGCTCGCCCGCACTATGAGGGGAGCAGTGGTGTAGAAGCACGCCGCGCCCGCGGTGAACATATACAGGCTGCGGGCAAGTAGCAGGTCGTGCGCCGCACATCAGCCTTGGCCGGGAGGAGAGCTCCGGCTAGCCGTGCACATGTCGTCCTCGCTGGGGGTCGAGGGGGCCCTTCCTCTAGCCCAGTCGCGGCACGGCGCCACGCGGCTGCGGGGGCACTGAAACATTAAAACTAGGCGGCAGAATTGTTGGACCATCATCTTTTTTTTTTTTTTTTGAGGGCACAGGCTTGGTTGAGAGGTAGAGGGGCCAGCGGCGCGCAGATATCCATGGCATTTAATATAAGCAAGCCACAGTGTGTATAGCAGGAGACGGGAGCGTGGTAATGGCCGTGGTAAGGACAGAATGGCAGTTTAACAAATCGGGGGAGGGTTTACAAAAATACTTACATATGAAACTAAATTTTATAGAAGGGGCAGAAAGCCTTAAAAGTTAAACTCAAAAAATATAACCTTCATATTCCTTTCAAATTATATGAAGCAAGTTGACACAAAATTTACACTGGTTTCACCTGTGACAGGTGAACCCTAAATATCCTCTCGGTGGCTGGATTAATTAATAACAACGTAACCGGCGTAAGAAAATCGAGAATGATACAAGGTCCATGAAATCTGGGGGCAAGCTTGCCCGCGGGAACAAAGTTCTTGACCATAACTTGGCCACCTACCTTCAAAGGGGTGGGTCTCCGTCCACGATCATACCTTTCCCTAACCTTTTCATGAGACACTTTAAGATTGGCTTTAGCCTTCTTCCAAAGATCTTTAATGATGTCCGGATCTATTGTCTCGGGTAGAATGTCACTCAGAGACCAGAGGTTAGAGAGCGGCGTGTTGGGAACAAACTTGAACATCAAAGAGGCTGGAGTAAATTTATGTGATTCATGAACCGCCGAATTCAAAGCAAAAGCTAACCAATGCAGGGACGTATCCCACCTGGAATGATCTTCATGATGATAGGCAATAAGCGCGGACCTGAGATTACGGTTAACCCGTTCAGCCAGAGATGGTTGAGAGTAATAAGCAGAAGTAGTTACATGAGAGATGGACAAGTCGAAACAGAATTTACGAAAAAGATTAGATGTGAACGCCTTAGCATTATCAGACACAATATATAGGCACGGACCAAAAGAGGCAAAAATAGAATTTAAGCAAGTAATGGTAGACTGATCGGTAGCCAGCTTAGTCGGAAATAACCAGGAAAATCTAGTAAAGCCATCTACGCATACAAAGATAAACTTGTTAGCATTTCCCTTAGACTGGGGGAAGGGTCCTACATAATCAATATACAGGCGTTCCATGGGGCGCGACGCTTGATGAGAAGACAAAAGGCCTACCTTGGTGGACATGGTTGGTTTACTAAGCAAACAGGGTTTGCAAGCCTTCACTAGTTCACGGATTTCACCGTCCATACCTTTCCAGATGAACATTTCACGAATCTTCTCACGAGTTTTAAAGATTCCAAGATGCCCTCCTAATGGGGTCTCATGATAATACTTGAAGATCATAGGTACAAGAACAGCTGGAACGACAACTGTCATCATCTTATCATGCCTCGAGGGGCAACATAGAACACCATTCCTCAGAACATAAGGGACGACATGTTCCCCAGAAGAAAGGGTTTCCATTATCGGAGCCAGCGTCGGATCTTCACGTTGGTATTTCTCGATATCCCTAAAGAGCATGGGAACATCTGTTAAGATGGCATTAACATCAGATAGTATGGACTCGGAAGGTGATGAACTATCGACCGGTTCATGGGTCTCGACGTCGTTGGAAAACATACGGCTGAGTCCATCAGCAACAATATTTTCGGTACCTCTGATATGCCTGACATCGAATTGGAAGGCAGAAATACGGATGGCCCAACGGGCTATACGACCAGTACGACGCGGCCTACCTAAGACCCAGCTTAAGGCTTGATTATCTGTCTCCAGGTCGAATTTGACATGTTCAAGATAGAGACGGAACTTTTCTAAGGCAAATAAGACTGCCAAACCTTCGAGCTCATAGATAGAATACTTGGCTTCTTGAGCCGACAAGGTCCTAGATGCATAGGCGATGGGTCGCCTCCCTAGTTCAGTCTCTTGAAGAAGGACTGCAGCTACTGCTGACGACGACGCGTCGGTTTGGACAATGAATTTCTTTGAGAAATCAGGCATAGCAAGTACAGGGGCATTACAGAGAGCTAATTTAAGATCTTCAAAAGCGGCTTGTTGAGAAGGTCCCCACTCGAATTTGATGCCTTTCCTACGAAGAAGGTTTAAGGGCGCCGCTCTATTAGCGAAGTTAGGAATAAACTTCCTGAAGAAATTCACCATACCTATGAACCTGGCGATACCTTTAATGTCCTTGGGAGGTTTAAAATCACGGATGGCCTGTGTTCTAGAATGATCGACTGCTACACCATCAGGTGACACAATATGCCCTAGGAATGACATAGAGGGCTTAGCAAAGGCAACCTTGGACAACTTGACAGTTAACCCAGCCTTACGAAGGCGATCGAGAACTTCTCGCAGATGATCTAGATGTTCTTCAAAAGTCTCTGAAAATACGACGTCATCATCCAAGTAGTGATATAAGTACTCGAATTTGATGTCGGAGAAGACCCTATCTAGTAGCCTAGTGAGTACAGCTGCTCCCGTGGGGAGCCCGAAAGGCACGCGGTTGTATTCGTATAAGTTCCAGTCCGTGGCAAACGCTGTGAGGTGTTTAGACTCTTCGGCAAGGGGAATTTGATTATAGGCCTGATTCAGGTCCAAGATAGTAAAGAACTTGGCCTTACGGAACCATGAAAAACAAGAATGAAGGTCGGGAAAGGGCACAGATTGTAACACCACCTTCCGATTGAGAGCCCTATAATCAATGACAGGCCTGAAGCCTCCTTGGGGTTTCGGGACTAGAAAAATAGGCGAAGAATACGCCGACTTAGAGGGCCTAATAATACCATCCTTCAACATTTGATCGATGATTTCTTTTAATGCCTTCATTTTAGGTGGAGATAGCCTATATGGTGGAAAACGGACAGGAATCGAATCCGTGACCACAATTTTGTATTCAATAAGGTCAGTAACACCAAGAGTATCAGAGAACACCTCTGGAAATGACTGACATAATTTACGAATACTATCAGCCTGCTCCTCACGTAGATGTCTAAGGTCTAACAACATCTCATCCTGGGTAGGCGAAATAGATGAACATGATACAGAATTACACTTTAACAAGGGAATTTTACAATTGGACGCAAACTTGAATGTGCACGACCTACTCTGGAGATCGAGCACAAGACCAGTGTGAGAAATGAAGTCCGCTCCCAGTATGATGGGGCAAGACAAGTGCTTAGCCACAAACAGTTTGATTTTCCATGTAAATTTAAAAATACGAATTTTGGCATTTACAGAACCTAGAATTTCTAATGGGGATGAATTAGCCGAAACATATTGAACAGGAGATGAATCATAGTCAGGTAATTTACAAACAGACTTAAATTTTGAATACCATAGGTCCGAAATAATTGAACAAACACTGCCTGAATCTAATAGAGCTGTTATAGGCTCGTTATTTAACTCAATCTTAAGAAAAGGAACAGGTGCGGGGGTATCCGCCGCAATCCTAAGACATTCTTTAGGGCATTCAAAAGATTAATTTGAAGACTGATCGTTCCCTGAATTCACGACCTTTTTGTCAGGGGCTGAGCCTTGGGAAGCAGAATTAGTCGACTCAGCCGAAGCCGCTAGTCACATTTTATTATTGGCATTGGTGGAATTTGCACCAGAAGTTGAGCAGGAGGGGGTGCTATTTGAGTTTGGGCAATTCTTGGCGATATGTGAGAAAGCCCCACATTTAAAACAGCCTTGTGATGAATCAGCCCCATTCCTTGTCCCACTCGACTTGATCAGTGGACACTTATTGCGAAGATGGTCAGGCGACCCGCAAGCATAACATTTACGGGAATTGACTGGTCGGCGAGGTGGAGGCCGAGGATTACTAAAAGAAGGAGGGGGTTCTTTCGCGACACGCAAAGAATCGGCGTATCTAACTCCTTCCGCTGAGACGGCCAATGCTTCAAGTTCAGAGAAAGTTTGCGGGCACGCCGCGAAACACAAATATGACCTATAGGGTGGTGAGATACCTTCCACAATGGCTTGTACAATCTGATCCTCAGGGAAGTGAAGAGCAAACACCCTAGTATAAAACTTAATGTCCTGTATGAAATCAGCCAAGTTTTCATCCAAGCGTTGTACACGGTAATAGTACTTCTGAATCAGAGATGACCTCGCGCGGGCGGGAATAAAATTTGCAAGCAAGTGTGCATGAAAATCTTCAATAGATGACTGTTCAGCTATGGCTCTTACTATTTTGTCAGAGAGAATACCAATTGCATAAGGATAGATAATTTGCAAAATTTGACATGGAGAAAGAGAAAACACAAGGGCATGATCCTGAAATTCAACTAGAAATTTTAAAAATGAAATTACGTCACTGGTGGTGTTAACGGAAAACTTAGAGATACCTCTGAGCAACATTGCCAATGGATGAGGCAAGCTGCTAAACCCTGGTGACATAGTAGGTAAAGGTTTCAATGGCAAGGAAGTTAATTCAGAACGTACATTATTTAATGAGTTACGGCGTTCAGACTCGTCCAATGGGGCACAGGTTGTTTGAGCAGCAATGGTTTTCCTATTTGCTTCTCCCTTAGGAGGCTCTTCCTCACTACCTACATTCACTGTGGTGGGTAGATCGCTTTTGGGAGGAACCTCCCCCGTTAACAATTGAGTGACCTTGCTAGACAAATCAGAAATATTTTCAAGCAGCGTACTAGCTTCCTTCCTCTGAACGTCATTCAACTTCAGAGACAACAGATCGTTAACTCTATTTGAAAAGTGATGTAGCCTGGCTTGCACACGCTTAATTTGATTAGGAGAAGGATCATTTTCATCAAAAAAACTAACTACAGAGGCTAGCCCAGTAATATTCTCGACGATCGTGGAAAGAGAGTCGTCAATTTCTTTCTCTCCCAAGGTGGGGATGGAAATAGGCAACTCAAGGGACTCTCTAAGCTTGTTTGTGTCCATCGCAACCGTGCCTCCAGATTGCACATTTCTAATAGTCAATTCATAGATTAACTCCTCCTTGCGCAAATAGTTAAGATGGAGAACATCGCGAGGGCCGGGCATGATGACAGAACAATTTTGAAAAAAAATCAAAAAATTCCAGCAACTGAGAAAATTGTTAGAGTTCGGAACAAAACAATGTTTAGCCGTCAAAAGGGGCTACATTGAGACCCATTCAACCACGCTCTGCTACCACTTGTTACCGAGTTTTAGTGGTAGGTAGAGGTGAAAGAAGGTGCGGGCGTGAACGGGTCTCAAACTACGGAATCAAAGTTAATGTAAAATTTAACAAGGTTATATTTTCTTTTTAAAATGACGAAATAACAAGCATTGCAGGTACAGTGTAGCAAGTCAACAAAATGTATGTACAATATTTACTAGATTTGGGCTCAGCGCCCTTGCTTCACAATTCGTGGGCAATCAGCCCAACCTTACCTAGAAGAGAAAGTTCACACTTCTTACTACAAACAAAACAAAATACGTCGAAAATGACACAGTTCAAAAACTCTAAAATTTCCAGGTAGTGACATCTTCTGAGAAACTTGAAAATTAATACCGACAATAAAGTTCAGACTTCCTCCAGCAGAGGAGTTTCAACTGGCGCAACTTTTAAATTAGCGGTGTGGAGGTGTACCGCCCGGTACAAAAGCTATAACATGATTATCTATTGATAAAGTTAACAATAATAAAATTGCATTTATCATTATACAACTTTGAGTCAGATATTTATTCATTCATGATAAATGTCTCCAACTTCACTCTATAACGAAAGATGAGGCCGATTTCAGCGCTGACTAGTGGAAACAATTGGAACTTGCGATCCGAATGAAAAACCGAATGCACACGGAAACAGTCGGTTGTAACGGTAGTTGACGACTATCGAGTAATAATTGTGACCGTACACACAGAAAATAAAGATTGGGCGCTAGGAATATAAACTTCTACTCAATAACACATTTTACAGTAAAACCTGTCTTAAGCGGAAGCTTGCCTTTAACGGAAAATTATGCCAATCCCTTGATTATTAAGCGGAAGCCGTCTAACGCGGGAACAAAAGCCAAAATATACCATTAAATTGATAATTTGCAATCCTCGTAGCGGGCCGTTCAGCAATATTTTAACCATCCTATACATTCCAGATCAGGAATGGCAAACCTTTACCGACTAGCATGTCAGTTAAGGCCTTGTTTATTACTTTTACTGTGCCACCGGTTGTTTTCCTTAAATGATCATGAAAACCCCTCAATTGACTTCAATTATGTATTAGATTGCGTTTCATTCGACTGAATGTGTCATGAATTTATCTTGCAAACATCGCTGAAAATTACATTTTAAAAACATTCAAACTTTATGAATAAGATATATTTTTGCTTTGACCTAATAACATTTGTAAAAAGTATGGCCATTAATAGTGAGATTAAATCACGGTGCAGTACAGCTACTGTAATTCAGTGAGCTCGCAGTTGCGATCAACAGTATTCTGTAAGAGGGAAATCAGCTCTCGGACGAAACTCTTTACATCGGTCTGTTTTCAGACCAACTTTGCTTTACGGGAGCGAGAGCTGGGTGGACTCAGGATATCTTATTCATAAGTTAGAAGTACAGACATGAAAGTAGCGAGAATGATTGCTGGTACAAACAAGTGGGAACAATGGCAGGAGGACAATCGGAATGATCAGATAAAGGCTAAGTTAGGAATGAACTCGATGGTTGAAGCTGTGCGCATAAACCGGCTTCGGTGGTGGGGCCATATGAGCCGAAGGGAGGGGGATAGGTTACCTAGGAAATAATGGACGGTGTTGTGGAGGGTAAGAGAAGTAGAGAGAGACCAAGACGACGATGGTTAGACTCAGTTTCTAACGATTTAAAGATAAGAGGTATGGAAATAAATGAGGCCACAGCACTAGTGCAAATAGAGGAATGTGGCGGCATTTAGTAAATTTACAGAGGCTTGCAGACTGAACATACTTCTTTAGTAAAGCGTAATGTTAAAATATGCCATGTTCGTAGATTTTCGACATGTTTCTTTCTTTCTTTCTTTCTTTCTTAATCTGTTTACCCTCCAGGGCTGGTTTTTCCCTCGGACTCAATGTGGGATTCAGCCTCTACCGCCTCAAGAGTGAGACTTTAGGTCGGAGTATACAACTGGGAAGGAGGACCAGTACCTCGCCCAAGCGGCCTCACCTGCTATGCTAAACAGGGGCCTTGTGGGGGATGGAAAGTTCGAAAAGGATAGGCTAGGAATAGCGATGGAAGCGGCCGTAGCCTTAAGTTAGGTACCATCCCGGCATTTGCCTGGAAAACCACTTCGAGGATGGTTGAGGAGGGAATCGAACCCTCTTCTCAGTTGACCTGCCGAGGCTGAGTGGACCCCGTACACGCCCTTGTACTACTTTTCAAATTTCGTACCAGAACCGGGAATCAAACCCGGGCTTTCGGGGATGGCATGTAATTCCACTAACCACTATACCTTAGAGACGTTCGTTTATTTCATGTTAAAATAATTTAATAAGTTAGTATAGTTTTTTTCTTTTTAAATATTGGCTTTCGGTCTTAACGACCATTTAGCCATCTACAATTTTTGTATGTTTCTGATTATTAATTATGAATTGACTTTGATGAATTTAATTTATACATTTTAAGACGAACACACACACCCAGCCCCCTAGCCGGAGAAATTAACCAGACGAAGTTAAAATCCCCGACCCGGCCGTGTATCGAACCCGGGTTCCCAGTGACCAAAGGCCAGCACGCTAACAATTTAACCATGGAACCGGACACGTTAGTATGGTGTGCCATCCAAGTCGTATTCGCGTGTCACGTAGTGGGGCACGTGTCCCTGTTCTAGATGGTCTCTGACTCAAGGACAGGGAAAAGCATCTTCATGGCTGCCTACAGTGCGGCTCGAACCCACAATCTCCCGGATGCGAGTTCACAGCTGCCAACTCGTCCGGTACATGCAATTTAAATTTTCATTATGGCAGTAGATATATTATTCTGTCGCACTGACAGTTTGTATACACCACTCCGAGTTGCCACACGGTCTAAGTAATGGAGTTATGTACTACGATCTCATCTTCCTCTTCCTTGACGTTATTAAACTGTGTTTTTGGGGTTTGCAATACTGTTACTGAGGTATGTAAACAGAGGAATGAAACACGGCATGTCCATTAAGTAGCACTTCCCTGTTTTAACTCGTAGTCTAGAAAGTTCTAGCACATGTTTGATAACATCTTCACGCTCCAGTTTACTCGTGGTAGCCTGTGAATGATGGCTGTGTACGGCGCACACAAAGCCCGCTTTCAGAAAGGGACTCACTACTGCACCTCACACTTGATGTAGTACAAGCTGGAGCTCCTTGCTGAAGCTTACGGTTTCCAGCGCCACCAACGGCAAGGACATTCATAACCTTGATCCTTTTATCAATTCACTGTTGTCGGCGTCAGGGTCGTCCATCTCTGAACGTCGGTAGGTCCTCCCTTAACTTACCTATACTGGCTAAAACTCATAATATTAATAGGGGCCGATGACCTAGATGTTAGGCTCCTTTACACAACGAGCATCATCATCATCACCATCACCATCATCATCATCGTCAACATCATCATCATCATTAAGTTGAGAGTTCTAGTAATGTTCTGTATTGCCTATGTTAAATTCGGTAAGTTTATGCCCTGTATCGAACTCACCATCTCCCAAATGTTAGCTCGTATCATATGAGAGGTTCAAAACCAAAGTGGACCAAGTCCACTAGTGGTCAATGTGGGGATTAATGCAATATGGGACTAATAAGACTTCGATTTTTTTGCTCGTTCGCTACTTCAGATAGGACGGCACTTTATGTGCAAAGTGAAAGTTACTAAGCATTTATCACTGCCACAGTGAATCAAGTCAATTAATCTTCTTCTTCTTCTTCTTCTTCATCTTAATCTGCTTACCCTGCATGGTTGGTTTTTCCCTCGGACTCAGCGAGGGATCCCACCTCTACCGCCTCAAGGGCAGTGTCCTGGAGCGTGAGACATTGGGTCGGGGATACAACTGGGGAGGATGACCAATACCTAGCCCTGGCGTCCTCACCTGCTATGCTGAACAGGGGCCTTGTGGGGGATGGGAAGATTGGAAGGGATAGACAAGGAAGAGGGAAGGAAGCGGCCGTGGCCTTAAGTTAGGTACCATCCCGGCATTTGCCTGGAGGAGAAGTCGGAAACCACGGAAAACCACTTCCAGGATGGCTGAGGTGGCAATCGAACCCACCTCTACTCAGTTGACCTCCCGAGGCTGATTGAACCCCGCTCCAGCCCTCGTACCACTTTTCAAATTTCGTGGCAGAGCCGGGAATCGAACCCAAGCCTACGGGGGTGGCACCTAATCACACTAACCACTACACCACAGAGGCGGACATAAATTAATCTACAGACAATAATTGCTTCTTTGTTTGTGTATGTGTTTTATTTGGTCAATAACCAGTGGCTTATTCTAAAGGGGCTCTAGTGCCATGGGGGCGAGGGGTTATACTAAGGGCTACCAAGGCTATCGGTGAAGCCCTAACCTCAAATGAGAACGATGGAAGTCTAAAGCACATTATAATGTAAGCATCTGACACATTGTTCCATTTACAAAATTTGAAAGCAGTGAGGAAAACGTCGCACGTTTTTCTGAGAGCAAGGCTTCGGAGACTGATCCTTCAGCCCAGGCTCTGCGCCCTTCTCCCCTCGCCACACCTCACACGGTTTGCTGCTGTATGCCTGATAGATGTGGGAGACCGGGAGGGGGGAGTGTAGTTATGTTAAGTTTCGCTTCGTCAGATCGCTACTGCTAACGAACAACCGGGCGAGTTGGCCGTGCGGTTAGGGGGCCGCAGCTGTGAGCTTGCATCCGGGACATAGTGGGCTCGAACCCCTGAAGATGGTTTTCCGTTGTTTCCCATTTTCACACCAGGAAAGGGCTGGGGCTGTGTCTTAATTAAGACGATGACCGCTACCTTCCCACGCCTAGGCCTTTCCTATCCTATCGTCGCCAAAAGACCTATCCGTGTCGGTGCGACGTAAAACAAATTTTTAAGAAAGCTAACGAACAACCATGCGTTCCTCATCGTATATAATTCCTCACCTCATACTTCTGACTTAACTATATAGATAACAGAGTGTTGGTATTTCACTCCCGTTTACTTCTACATCCTTGTAGAAAGACACTGCAGGGCTCGTGTTATAGGAGTACTATAGTTTTCGTTTTATAGCTAGATCTGCTAAAATGAAACGCAATATTTTACGTTTAGTGTTCTCTTTTGTTGGTTGGAATCGAACCCGTGATCATGGGTCGGACACCAACACTGATCTCCCGAGGATGTTAATAAACCAGTGAACGATGGGTGCGGCCGCTGTAAAATTCAAAATTTTTATTTAATATTATTAGTCTAATGGTGCACGGCATCTGTATAGGCTTGGTGGTGACCTAATGAGGATAAAATGAATGGCGAAGACGTCGTAAACAGCCATTACCCAAGGCAGGGGAATTAAACATTCGAGGGTGTTGATTCTGAGAATTGAACTGGGGCCATCAGACCAAAGTCAAGTATTCTATCCATTTAGCCACAAAGCCGGACTTTAATTTGCTAAAGACTATAATTTGCTAAACCTTAGGCTACCATCTCCACTGAAGCAGCCTTGACAGCACAGCAGGCTTCTCCCTTGGCTATTGGCTCCAACTCAAAACGTTAAGCCTTGACGTTCACTACACCTGCCATAGAAAAGGGGTAACCGCATACCAGCATACGTCACTCTCAATAGCATGTCTAAGGGTGAAGATTATCTTCCTAATTCATCATCTGACACATATCTACAACTCAGAAGGCTGGGTGCAAATTCAAATTTTAAAGTGTTCAAGATGAAGAGAGAGGAATTATTTCTTATCCACAAAGCCTTTGGAGGAAGCAATCGCATATACACTGACTGACAGAGCAAATGCAACACCAAGGAGGAGTGGTTCGAAAGGGATGAAAGTTGGGGAAAAAACAGAGTCGGCACGGAAGGATAACTGATGTTTATTTCAAACCGATATGCAGGTTACACAATGCGCACGGCATCGACTCAGTAGGATGTAGGACCACCGCGAGCGGCGATGCACGCAGAAACACGTCGAGGTACAGAGTCAATAAGAGTGCGGATGGTGTCCTGAGGGATGGTTCTCCATTCTCTGTCAACCATTTGCCACAGTTGGTCGTCCGTACGAGGCTGGGGCAGAGTTTGCAAACGGCGTCCAATGAGATCCCACACGTGTTCGATTGGTGAGAGATCCGGAGAGTACGCTGGCCACGGAAGCATCTGTACACCTCGTAGAGCCTGTTGGGAGATGCGAGCAGTGTATGGGCGGGCATTGTCCTGCTGAAACAGAGCATTGGGCAGCCCCTGAAGGTACGGGAGTGCCACCGGCCGCAGCACATGCTGCACGTAGCGGTGGGCATTTAACGTGCCTTGAATACGCACTAGAGGTGACGTGGAATCATACGCAATAGCGCCCCAAACCATGATGCCGCGTTGTCTAGCGGTAGGGCGCTCCACAGTTACTGCCGGATTTGACCTTTCTCCACGCCGACGCCACACTCGTCTGCGGTGACTATCACTGACAGAACAGAAGCGTGACTCATCGGAGAACACGACGTTCCGCCATTCCCTCATCCAAGTCGCTCTAGCCCGGCACCATGCCAGGCGTGCACGTCTATGCTGTGGAGTCAATGGTAGTCTTCTGAGCGGAGGCCTCCTTCAACCAATCGACGGGAAATTGTTCTGGTCGATATTGGAACAGCCAGGGTGTCTTGCACATGCTGAAGAATGGCGGTTGACGTGGCGTGCGGGGCTGCCACCGCTTGGCGGCGGATGCGCCGATCCTCGCGTGCTGACGTCACTCGGGCTGCGCCTGGACCCCTCGCACGTGCCACATGTCCCTGCGCCAACCATCTTCGCCACAGGCGCTGCACCGTGGACACATCCCTATGGGTATCGGCTGCGATTTGACGAAGCGACCAACCTGCCCTTCTCAGCCCGATCACCATACCCCTCGTAAAGTCGTCTGTCTGCTGGAAATGCCTCCGTTGACGGCGGCCTGGCATTCTTAGCTATACACGTGTCCTGTGGCACACGACAACACGTTCTACAATGACTGTCGGCTGAGAAATCACGGTACGAAGTGGGCCATTCGCCAACGCCGTGTCCCATTTATCGTTCGCTACGTGCGCAGCACAACGGCGCATTTCACATCATGAGCATACCTCAGTGACGTCAGTCTACCCTGCAATTGGCATAAAGTTCTGACCACTCCTTCTTGGTGTTGCATTTGCTCTGTCAGTCAGTGTATATACATACATACACTATCATTATAGACTGTTATGCCTTTCAGCGTTCAGTCTGCAAGCCTCTGCGAATTTACTAAACGTCGCTACAATCCTCGATTTGCAACTAGTGTTGTGGCCTCATTTAGTTCTATACCTCTTATCTTTCAATCGTTAGAAATCGAGTCTAACCATCGTCGTCTTGGTCTCCCTCTACTTCTCTTACCGTCCCTAACAGAGTCCATTATTCTCCAAGGTAACCTATCTTCCTCCATTCGCCTCACATGACCCCACCACCGAAGCCGGTTTATGCGTACAGCTTCATCCATCGAGTTCATTCCTAAATTAGCCTTTATCTCCCCCATTCCGAGTACCCTCCTGCCATTGTTCCCACCTGTTTGTACCAGCAATCATTCTTGCTACTTTCATGTCTGTTACTTCTAACTTATGAATAAGATATCCCGCGTTCACCCAGCTTTCGCTCCCGTAAAGCAAAGTTGATCTGAAAACAGACCGATATAAAGATAGTTTCGTCTGGGAGCTGACTTCCTCCTTACAGAATACTGCTGATCGCAACTGCGAGCTCACTTCATTAGCTTTACTACACCTTGATTCAATCTCACTTACTATATTACCATCCTGGGAGAACACACAACCCAAATATTTGAAATTATCGTACTGTTCTAGCTTTGTATCACCAATCTGACATTCAGTTCTGTTGAATTTCTTACCTACTGACGTCAGTTTAGTCTTCGAGAGGCTAATTTTCATATCATACTCATTGCACCTATTTTCAAATTCCAAGATATTAGACTGCAGGCTTTCGGCACAATCTGCCATCAAGACCAAGTCGTCAGCATAGGCCAAACTGCTTACTACATTTCCACCTAACTGAATCCCTCCCTGCCATTTTATACCTTTCAGCAGATGGTCCATGTAAACTACGAACAGCAAAAGTGAAAGATTACAGCCTTGTCTAACCCCTGTAAGAACCCTGAACCAAGAACTCATTCTACCATCAATTCTCACGGAAGCCCAATTGTCAACATAAATGCCTTTGATTAATTTTAATCATCTACCTTTAATTCCATAGTCCCCCAGTATAGTGAACATCTTTTCCCTCGGTACCCTGTCATATGCTTTCTCTAGATCTACGAAACATAAACACAACTGCCTATTCCTCTCGTAGCATTTTTCAATTACCTGGCGCATACTGAAAATCTGATCCTGACAGCCTCTCTGTGGTCTGAAACCACACTGGTTTTCATCCAACTTCCTCTCAACGACTGATCGTACCCTCCCTTCCAAGATGCCAGTGAATACTTTGCCTGGTATACTAATCAATGAGATACCTCGATAGTTGTTGCAATCCTTCCTGTTCCCTTGCTTATAGATAGGTGCAATTACTGCTTTTGTCCAATCTGAAGGTACCTTACCAACACTCTCCGCTAATTTTGCTACTCTATGAAGTCATTTCATCCCTGCCTTCCCACTATACTTCACCATTTCAGGTCTAATTTCATCTATTCCTGCTGCCTTATGACAATGGAATTTATTTACCATCCTTTCCACTTCCTCAAGCATAATTTCACCAACGTCATTTTCCTCCTCCCCATGGGCTTGGCTGTTTGCCACACCACCAGGATGATTTCCTTTTACATTGAGAAGATGTTCAAATATATATATATATAAAAGACTACAAATGATCAAGCCTTCAACTGGCCTTCAACCACTGATTAAGAGTGGTGGAAGGTTTCTAATTCAAAGTACTCTTCAAGGAAACTCTAAATGATGATATGTTCTTCTTGGAGGTAATTCTTGAGCAAAACAAGAGTGCAGGACGATCTTGTCCTATATAGCCTACCTCCAATTCATCATCATTTCTTCAAGGCTCTCCCAGTGTAGATTACCAAAAGGCCGACTGATATCGTAAACAACGAAGAAGATCGGAATGATGAATTAGTGTTCACTGACTGAGCTCAATTGAGCTGATATGGTCATGTGGAAAAATGTCAGAAAATCTCTATTTTTTGTATTAAATTATGTTACAAGCAAAAATAATAATCTTACTGTGATGTCTATTATAAGTTAAATTCAAAATTCACCGGGCGAGTTGGCCATGCGGTTGCGATCGCGAAACTGTGAACTTGCATCCGGGAGATAGTGGGTTCGAACCCCACTGTCGGCAGCCCTGACGATGGTTTCCGTGGTTTCCCGTTTTCACACCAGGCAAACGCTGGGAATGTACATTAATTACGGCCACGGCTGCTTCCTTCCCAGTCCTAGCCCTTTCCTGTCCCATCGTCGCAATAAGACCTATCTATGTCGGAGCGATGTACAGAAACTTGAAATAATAAGCATTTTCTAAAATTAATTTAAATGTCCAGGAATGAATTATGACCCAGAAATTTCAGGACTCAATTTCCCTAAACTATTCCGAACGGATTTGGTTCATTTGGTTGTGAACCATTCATATATACATATATAGTATAAGAAAATGTAATGGAACTAGGACTGATCCTTGTGGCATACCCTACTGTATTTCAGTGATTCCCTGACAGAGAGAGAGAGAGAGAGAGAGAGAGGGAGTCCTGTGACTGTTGGCAAAGCTGATGCTGAAAAATGTTTGAATTATAAGTGTACGTTCAGTGTAAACGGTCACGTTTCCCCATATGGGAGATGTAACGAACTTTTGCCAGGTGAGAGTCAGCAAGTTACACCCACGTTGGAGCCCACGCTACCGAGTGAAGGTTGTTCCTGGGTGAGTATTAGATACAAGAGAATGGGCACTGCCAATAACGAATTTATTCAAAGCGCAGTGCTTTGGCCTACGTAGTAATTCGTATTTTGATTTAACCGTTTCAAGAACAAATTATTTCTACTGATGGGAAAGTTAACCTTTCATTTAATATTTTTATATTTCCTTAAGTTTAAATATTAGTGATGCCCTGCGGTATTGTAAGGCAGTCATTATGGAAGTTCCGGGTCTTCGCTTCTTTGAAACCAACCCCACATGACACGCTGCAGCCGAGAAGGGCCATGGCCTACCAAGCGACCACTGCTCAGCACGAAGACCTGTAGATTACGAGGTGCCGTGTGGTCAGCACGACAAATCCTCTCGGCCGACAGTGGGGTTCGAACCGAATGCAAGCTCACAGCTACCATCGTGTGGCCAACTTGCCCACACGATTTTTTTTTTTTTTTTTTGCTATTGGCTTTACGTTGCACCGACACAGATAGGTCTTATGGCGACGATGGGACAGAAAAGGGCTAGGACTGGGAAAGAAGCGGTCGTGGCCTTAATTAAGGTACAGTCCTAACATTTGCCTGGTGTAAAAAATGGAAACCATCGTCAAGGCCGCCGACAGTGGGGTTCGAACCCACTATCTCCCGAATACTGGATACTGACCACTCGAAATTATTATTATTATTATTATTATTATTATTATTATTATTATTATTATTATTATTATTATTATGTCCGCCTCTGTGGTGTAGTGGTTAGTGTGATTAGCTGCCACCTCCGGAGTCCCGCGATCGATTCCCGGCTCTGTCACGAAATTTGAAACATGGTAGAGGACTGGAAAGGGATTGACTCAGCCTTGGGAGGTCAGCTGAGTAGAGATGGGTTCGATTCCCACATCAGCCATCCTCGAAATTGTTTTCCGTGTTTCTCACTTATCTTGTAGGCAAATGCCGAGATGGTACATAACTTCAGCCCACGGCCGCTTCCTTCCCTCTTCCTTGTCTATCCCTTCCTATCTTTTATTCCCCCCATAATATCTCTGTTCAGCATAGCAGGTGAGGCCACCTGGGTGAGGTACTGATCCTCCACCCCAGTTGTATCATCCTCACGCTCCAGAACACTGCCCTTGGGGCGGTAGAAGTGGCAATCCTCGCTGAGTTCGAGGGAAAAACCAACTCTGGAGGATAAAACTGGATTAAGAAAGAAAGAATGAAATGACGTACAAACTTAACGAATCTATATCAATAACTTCAAAATGTTATCAAACTGCAGGAAAACAATGTAGTACAATTTATATTCGTGATGTAATTTCAAGTGTTTCTTGATAATGTGATATTATCATAACCGTTTATGTGTATTATTTCATTAACTCGAAATTTTGCAAGTATGTTAAGAACAACGTGATACATTGCGAGCGGAGCAGATACTTTCAATCTAGGTAGCGAAGACCATTGTTTCGTATGTCGACTTCAAACATTTGCTGACACGACAATGAACTACACACAGAAACAAGAATTGACGCGTTTTCTTCAAATCAATCATTCTACGGTAGGTTTCAAGAAAAAAATGCGCCGGGCTGAGTGGCTCAGACGGTTGAGGCGCTGGCCTTCTGACCCCAAACATGGCAGGTTAGATCCTGGCTCAATCCGGTGGTATTTGAAGGTGCTTAAATACGTCAGCCTCGTGTCAGTAGATTTACGGGCACGTAAAAGAACTCCTGTAGGACAAAATTTCGGCACCTCGGCGTCTCCGAAGACCTAAAAGCGTACTTAGTGGGACATTATTATTATTATTATTATTATTATTATTATTATTATTATTATTATTATTAAGAAAAATGCCGACCGGGCGAGTTGGCTGTGCGGTTAGGGCCTCGCAGCTTTGAGCTTGCCTCTGGGAGATAGTGGGTTCGAACCCCATTGTTGGCAGCCCTGAATATGGTTTTTCGTGGTTTTCTCCATTTGACACCAGGCAAATGCTGGGGCTGTGCGTTAATTGAGGCCACGGCCGCTTCCTTCCCACTCCTAGGCCTCACCTATCCCATCGTCGCCATTATCTGTGTCGGTGCGACGTAAAAACAATTATTAAAAATTTAAAAAATTTATCGCCCAACGTGGGGTTCGAACCCACGACCCTGAGATTAAGAGTCTCATGCTCTACCGACTGAGCTAGCCGGGCTTGTGCAACGCAGGCTTTAAAGTTGTTAACAAAGTACACTTCATTGCGTGTGCTATTTTTTTTTTTTCTTTGAATTGCCAGCTAAATGACTCAGAACATCGACTGAAGAGGGACGCTTCTTGGATGGACCAAGCCTTGGCTCCTAGTACTGAATTGTTCCGGCTTACTTGAAAACTGGATTGACGACTATAAAGGTAGTGTAAAATTTATTATCTTAAGGATTCATCATCATCATTAGTCGTTGTGCTCATTACTGAGCGTCGTGACCTCATAACTCCATCATTTCCGTGTTGCAACCTTGACAAGATGTCTCCATCCCGAGCGGTTTTCACATTTCGTTAACATGACCTGAAGTGATCTTCTTCGCCTGGTTGCTGTTCTTCCTCGTGGTCTACTGCCTTCAATTTTGCCTTGTAAAATTACTTTTTCCAAGTTCTCTCCGTCTCGTCTTAGAATGTGGCCAAGGAACTGGAGGTAACGCTCACTCACACGGGAAGATAGGCGTTTCTTGATGCAGAGTTCGTCCAGAATGGAAACATTAGTTCTTCTTTCTGTCCAGGGTACACGTAGCATTCTCCGCCAACACCACATCTCAAAGGCATCAATGCGTTTTTTGTCTTTAGCATTCACGGTCCAGGTCTCACAGCCGTCCAAAAAGACGGAGAACACTAGTGATTCTACCAAGCGCATCTTCGTGGCTTTTGATATTGCCCGGTTCTGCCAGATCTTAGTAAGTTTAACCATTGCAGCACGACCTAAGACAATACGTCTTTTTACCTCTTTATCACAGCTTCCCGTGGCATTGATGACAGACCCCAAGTATACAAATTGGATTTGACCTTGCCGATCAACTAAATACCATTAGTTTGGTCTTTTCGATATTTATCTTAAGGATTAGTACACCATATTATACCCATTACACAGTAAAATATCTTCTTTCTTTCTTAATCCGTTTACCCTTCAGGGTCGGTTTTTTCCTCGGACTCAGCGAGAGATCTCTACCGCATCAAGGGCAGTGTCCTGGAGCGCGAGACATTTTAGGTCGGGGTATACAACTGGAAGAAGGACCAGTACCTCGCCCAGGCAGCCTCACCTGCTATGCTGAACAGGGGCCTTGTGGAGGCATGGGAAGATTGGAATGGGCAGGCAAGGAAGAGCGAAGGAAATGGCCGTGGCCTTAAGTTAGGTACCATCCCGGCATTTGTCTGGAGGAGAAAAGGGAAACCACGGAAAACCACTTCGAGGATGGCTGAGGAGGGAATCGAACCCCCTCTACTCAGTTGACCTCCCAAGGCTGAGTGGACCCCGTTCCAGCTCTCTAACCACTTTTCAAATTTCGTGGCAGAGCCCGGAATCGAACCCGGGTCTCCAGGGATGGCAGCTAATCACACTAAGCACTACTCCACAGAGGCGGACGTAAAAAATCTTATCAATCAATATTTCGAAACCTGTTTGGAAGGATGTTTTCCACCAGACTCAGGCAGGGATCCTACCTCTGCCGCCTCAAGGGCAGTCTTCTGGAGAGTGAGACTTTGGCCCTGGGAATACAACTGGGGAGGAGGACAAATAACTGGCCCAGAGGGTCTCACCTGGTATGCTGTTGATTAGTACATCTATCTTGGACACAAGATGAAACTTGGAAAAGACAACCAACGTGCAGAGATTCCTCGCAGAACAGGTATGAGTTGGATAGCATTCCGAAAACTGAGGTTCATCCTGACCAACAAGGATTTTCCTATTAACCTGAAGACTAAGATTTAAAATACGTGCGTGCCTCCAGTTTCCACTTACGGTCTGGAAATGATGACCCTGACCAAGGCAAGTGCTCGGAAGCTTCAGCGAAAACAACGAGCCATGGAGCGAGAGATGCTAGGGATCAGCCTTACGGATAAGATCCGTTCAGAGGACATCAGGAGAAGAACGTATGTAACAGACATTCTAGAGAGAGTAGCAAGACTAAAATGGCAACGGGTAGGACACATAGCTCGACAAGACTACAACAGGTGGATCTCTAGGATTGTTCACTGGAGACCATGGGAACACAAGAGAGGCATTGGAAGACCCCAGAAGAGATGGCTCGATGACATAAAGCTGTTGGCTGGAACACGCTGGTTCCAAGTGGCTCAAGACCGAAGACGTTGGAAGCATATGGAAGTAGTAGACCACACATCTCGTGGGATAAGAGGGTCGGAACCCAATCCCGTGAGCAATTTTAGCCCTTCGGCCTTTTGGGCCTTGAGTGCAACTTTCGGTAAGGTTTCTAACTAGACTGTATAGGTGTTATGAGGTGGTACTTTTGAGAACGGAATCGCACTGGTCAGGATGTGACCTGCACCCCGGAGGGTGGATTTAATTTAGAAGAGACTTTGGTCGCTTGTGGAGAAGACCGTCATTATCATAATTGCCCAGGTTGGATATGAGTGGGTTTGGATTGGAGTTCAGGTTATAGTAGAATCGTTGTGCAGAGATCAGGATTCTGGTATAAACTTCATCAATATGAAGATCAGTATGTATATCGCGATTCCGTTCGTACCATTGCGCACCGCTGATCATGCGAAGTGCACGATTTTGAAAGCGCTGAACTTTGTTTAGGTGCGTTTTGGCTGCGATCCCCCAGACAGGACTGGCATACTCAAGGATTGGCCTTATGGAGGTTTTGTACAGCAGGAGCCTGTTTTCTAAGTTGAGCCCATTATCGGCTTTCATTAGAGGTATAATTTCGTACAGGCGTTTATATGCCTGGGCCAAAATTCTTTCAATATGGTGCCTGAACGTTAATCTTCTGTCGAGGGAAACACCCAGGTATTTGGTGACATTTGACCACCGGATCACCTCGCCGAAAAAGACCAGTGGTAGTGGGTCAGAATGAGTTCTTTTGGAGAAAAGAGTAGCACTGCTCTTAGTAACATTAATTTTAATTCTCCACTGTCGGAGCCAAGGTTCGATAGTGGAGAGGGCTTCTTGGAGGTAATTTTGTACTCTGGGTGGTTGCCAGGATACAGAAGAGATAGCGGTGTCGTCCGTATACATGTAGACATTCGCGCGCGGTGGACGGGGTATGTCTGACATAAATAGGTTGAAGAGAACCGGTGAGAGGACCCCCCCTGAGGGACCCCGGCGTTGATGGGGCGGGGTTCCGACAGGGAGTTGCCGACTTGCACTTGGAATTTTCTTTGTGAGAGATAGCTATGAAGAAGGTGAATCAGGTATTTGGGGATCTGAAGAAGATTGAGTTTGTAGATTAGTCCTTCGTGCCATACCCTGTCAAACGCACGCGAGATGTCAAGAAAACAGACTCCTGTGTGCCTCCTATGATTATAATTTTTAGTAATTTCCTCGGTGATTCTCATAAGTTGGTGGACTGTGGAATGACCACTTCTGAAACCAAATTGTTCGTCGTTGAGGAGGTGCTTGGCATCAATGATAGCTTGCAGACGAGAGAGTAAGATAGATTCAAAAAGTTTGGAGAGAATAGAGAGAAGAGAGATGGGTCTGTAGTTTTGGGGGAAAGTGGGGTCAGAGAGAGCCTTAGGGATCATGATGACCTTTGCCAATTTCCATGGTTTGGGAAAGTGTGCAAATCTGAAAATGGCATTGAAGAGTTTGGTTATAAAAGTTAAGGCTTTCCTGGGTAAGTTTTTTAGAAAGGTGGCTGAGATGTTGTCTAAACCAGGAGTTTTACGGTTTTTAAGTTTGCGAATAGCAGCCTGGAGCTCAGAAGGTGAGACAAATTTGAAGTCAGGGGGGAGATTGAAATCGCCGAGGTTGTCAATAGCCTCCTCGACAAGGTCAATGAAATCGTCATCGGACGGGTCTACATTGGGGGTGCAAATTTCTTCGAGAGTGTCTGCAAGAGCGTTAGCTTTTTCGTAATCAGAATGTGCCAATCCTTGTTGACCATGTAGGGTGGGGATGCCAGTCCTTTTCCTAGTGAATCGTCTCGCCATCCTGTGCAGTGAGTTATCTGCAGCACTTAGCTCAGCTAATCTGGATTTCCAAGAACTTATTTTGTGGTTCCTGATGAGGGTGGTCAGATTTCTTTTCTGGCGATTCCAGACTGATTTTAGATATGGGTCTCTGGATAGATGCCACTGCTTGCGGGTGCGGTTCTTGATTTTAATTTGTTGTAGGATCTCTGTTGGCAGAGGTTCAGGCTTGGTCCTGGCCACAGAGGGTCCCACGGTGGAAGTTTCAGCGGCAGAGATGATAGCAGTAGTTATCTCCTTTGTAAGGGCATCGATGTCTTCCGGACCTTTTATGCTGGGGTTGCCGTTGACATGAGATTGTAGATAGTCTCGGAAGGCTTGCCAGTTGATCTTGCGTAGATGTATGGGGATGGGGATTGGGGAGTGTATGGGACTGGAAGCAATATTGATAAGTACTGGTAAATGGTCTGAATTTAGGGCATCAATGGTAGTCAATTTGATATAATGACGGATGTTAGAGGAAATGGCAATGTCGAGAGTATCGGGCATATGATTGGGGTTATGGGGGTAGTGGGTATGCCTATCAGGACCGTGAGTAAGCAGGAGTTTTCTGTCGCAGTATCGGGCCAGTTGGTTGCCTCTAGTTGTGGAGGTGCGACTGTTCCACCGTGGTTTCTTGGCATTAAAGTCTCCGGCAAGCAGGTGTTGGTGGCCAGGGCGGATGAGTTTATCCAGATCAGCTGAGTCAAATACTGCATTTGGTGAGATGTAACACGCAGAGAGACTGAGGGGTCCTTTGTGTGTGGCTACTTCGACGGTTGTGGCTTCAAGTGAGAAAAGGTCAGGAGGGGTAGGGATACGTTGATGGGAAAGGGTGTTTTTGATAAAGATGGCAGTACCGCCATGTTCACGGTTGGGACGATCGTTTCTGTAGGACTTGAAGTTGGGAAGGTGGAAGGAGTGGCGAGGTTTGAGCCAGGTTTCACAAATAAGGGCGATGTCGACCTTCAGTTCCTTGATTAGCTCACACAATTCGACGTGTTGACGTTGAACGCCTTCGGCGTTCCAAAAGAGGACCCTCAGTTCCCTGGGGGATGCCCGGTTGGTGGAAAGTTTAGGCATCTTGGAACCACTCAAGTAAGGCTTCAAAGAGGGCTTGTTTTTTGGCAGCAGGTGTAGGGGCAGCAGCAATGCGAGAGAGGGTGTTCTTGATGAGTGAGATTAAACTTTTAATGGTTGGATCTGAGAGAAGTTTGAATAGTTCTAATATGTCAGAAGCGCTGGAGGTGGAGGTGAGGTTTAACGGTGCTTCCCTTTCTGGTAAGGGGGCCGTAGTTCCTGGTAGAAGAGGGAAGTCGGAAAGGGAAAGGTTGATCGGATTGGGAGTGGAGGACTGATTTATTAAATGAATCAATAACATAATAAATTCATCATCAGATGACTGAAAGTACGGCCCGGATTATTTTATGGTCAATGTTCAGAAATCTGCGGGGCTAATCATAGCTTTATGCCCATTGTAATTGAAAGAATTAATATTAACTCATTTATTAAATGAATCAATAACATAATAAATTGTAAAAATTACAATTACGATTAAGGTAAGAAATAAGTAGTTTACTAGTATTAAAGTAATGAGATGGTTGGGTTTATTGTAAAGTTTAATTAAGTGAGGGGTGGCTTCTGTATTTAGGGAGTAATATATTAGGTCGATTGATGTAAGGTCCATATTTTTAGTATGTTAGAGAATAGGTCCCATATGTTATTTTTTAGATAAGTGAATATTTTCATTGTATAGGGGCGAAAAATGCGTATTGCATTGGCGTATGTAATGTTGGCTTTAAGTCTTGACGGAGGGGGGCGGGAGGGGCCTTTGCGGGCAGAGGGGAACCTGGAGTTGTGCAACTGAAGGAGTCGGAGGTAATGACTACATCCTCGGTAGTTTGCCTACATCAAGCGCAGGATTTAAATAGGCTAAAGAAGAAGAAGAAGAAGACCAAAGAGGCGAACACCCTCCTTTGTTGCCGTCGTGAAATAATACAACTCCCTCAAGTTGTAATTGTAGCGGTTAATAATGATGTTTTAAGGCAGCATTTCCATCTATACTCATTATTTATTTATTTATTTATTTATTTATTTATTTATTTATTTATTTATTTACACAGTTCAAAAAAAATCGGGGAACATGTTTTTGAACGTATGCCATGCTCCACAAAACAATACCTCACACCCAGGTATATTACCAACTAAACCTTTATTCTTGTTTGTTGAAGTATACGAAAGAACATCGATGGATTCGCGTTCATTTTCAGAACACAAACGGAAATGTCCAAATAGGGGTGAAAATAAAGTGAGAACAGTCCTCCAGGGTGGATTTTTATCATACTTGGAGAGCTTCAGTATGGCGTATGTCCTCCACGAGCATTTATCACAGCTTGGCACCTACGTGGCATGCTTCGTATAAGTCGACGGAGCTCACGTTGCGGTATTTGGTCCCATTCTTCAATGAGAGCCTGTTCGAGGTCTTGGAGAATCTCTGGTGCAAAAGGACGCCCGCGAACACTTCTGTCAAGCCTATTCCACACATACTCGATGGGATTAGGGTCGGGACTCACTGCTGGCCATTCCATCTCTTGAATGTCCAGTTCTCGCAAGACAGCTCTGCTGATATGCGCTACATGAGCCCTGGCATTGTTGTGCATGAGTACGATTTCAGGGCCAACCCGTAAGCAGCAATCAACACAGCAACGGTAAGATTCCCACGGACGACGACAAGATCCGTACGGCCATCAATACTGATGGCATCCCACACCATCACAGAACCTTGTCCGAATCGGTCGTCTTCCTGGAGAACATTTGGCATTTACTGCTCACCACGGCGTCTCCATACACGTTGACGTCTTTCACGCTGTGTCAGGGGAAATTCGGACTCGTCTGTGAACAATACAAGTCTCCATTGGCGAAGTTGCCAGTTGACGTGGGTACGGGCAAACAGAAGGTGAGCTTGCGCGATGCTGCTGCGTTAAACGAGGCATTCCAATAGGACGTCTGGGTCGTAAGGACACTTCTCTTAACCTGTTCCTTACTGTCTGGTCGTCCGCCTCCATGGCTAAATGGTTAGCGTGCTGGCCTTTGGTCACAGGGGTCTCGGTTTCGATTCCCGGCAGGGCCGGGAATTTTAACCACCATTGGTTAATTTCGCTGGCATGGGGGCTGGGTGTATGTGTTGTCTTCATCATCATTTTATCTTCATCACGACGCGCAGGTCACCTACGGGAGTCAGTTCAAAAGACCTGAACCTGACGAGCCGAACATGTCCTCGGACACTCCCGGCACTAAAAGCCATTCGCCATTATTATTACTGACTGGTCAGACACTGCAGCCGGCCCCGTGGTGTAGGGGTAGCGTTCTTGCCTCTTAACCGGAGGCCCGGGGTTCGATTCCCGGCCAGGTCAGGGATTTTTACCTGGACCTGAGGGCTGGTTCTAGGTCCACTCAGCCTATGTAATTAGAATTGAGGAGCTATCTGACGGTGAGATAGCGGCCCCGGTCTAGAAAGCCAAGAATAACGGCCGAGAGGATTCGTCGTGCTGACCACACGACACCTCGTAATCTGCAGGCCTTCGGGCTGAGCAACGGTCGCTTGATAGGCCAAGGCCCTTCAAGGGCTGTAGTGCCATGGGGTTTGGCCAGACACTGTGACTCCAGTGACTCTCCTGAGGTCTTGTTGCAGTTCTCTGGCACTTGCTGAACACCACCGCAACACACAGATGGTCAGATATCGGTCATTCTGTGGGGTTGTCACGTGTCCACGGACTTGTCCGACCCTCCTTGTGAACTGGCCTGCCTCACTGTAGCGATTCCACGAGTGTTGAGTAACTGACGGAGAGACATTGTGATTTACAGCAATACGACGAAAAGTCCACCCTCCTGGACCAAAGTGACGGCCCTTGCGACTTGAAACTCGTTAAGATGTCTGATGGGATGTGCTGGTTGACGTACAACGTGCTCAAATGACCGCAAGTAGTCTGTGTACCTCACGATGACACACGGACCCACCGCTATTCACTTTGCTTTGAGGGGTCACCTGACTTACGCCTACAGTTGGAGTATAACTCCGATTTGACTTACCCTAAGTAGCTCAGGTCTCAGGTCTGTGTTGTACGACGATTGGAACCCCATCCACCAAATTAACGCTCGCATACCAGACGTTACAAAACATGTTCCCCTAATTCTTTAAAAATTATTTATTTATTTATTTTTAGTGCTGGCAGTGTCTGAGGACATCTTCGGCTTGCCTGGTGCAGTTTGACGCCAATGGGTGACATGAGTGTCTGAATGTGAGACGATAATGGTAATGAGAGAGCCTCCGTGGCTCAGGTGGCAGCGCGCCGATCTCTCACCACTGGGTTCCGTAGTTCATGTTACTCCATGTGAGATTTGTGATGGACAAAGCGGAGGCGGGACAGGATTTTCTCCGGGTACTCCGGTTTTCTCCGCCATCTTTCATTCCAGCAACACTCTCCAATATCATTTCATTTCATCTGTCATTCATTAATCATTGCCCCAGAGGTGTGGGACAGGCTTCGGCAGCCGGCACGATTCCTATCCTCGCCGCTAGATAAGGGCTTCATTCATTCCATTCCTGATCCGGTCGAATGAGTGGAAACAGGCTGTGGATTTTCATTTTCAATGATAATGAGGTAAGGTGAAACCCGGCGTCGGCAAGTAGCCTACTCCTGCTGAATTATTCCATCGGGTCTGCTCAAAGCTTAACGTCGCCATCCGAAGGACGAATCGCAGTTAAGAGTGTCAAACGACTTCCTCCATATTAACAGTGCGGAGAGGTTTTATAATTTAATTCAGGCTTTGGCACGCAATCTAGTAATTATGGCTGTTATACCACCACCTCTCCTATCCCACCGGCCAACATTCTGATAGCGATTTCTTCCTCCAGCGGGACTCGAACCGGCTGACCACTGTGTCAGACCATAGGGACTTAACGACCATAGCCACAAGGTGGGCAACATATATTCGTTCACACACTTCTTCTTTCTTCTTCTTCTTCTTTTCCTGCCGTTTTCCCACACCTGTGGGGTCGCGGGTGCGAACTGCGTCGCACATGTGGATTTGGCCCTGTTTTACGGCCGGATGCCCTTCCTGACGCCAACCCTCTATGGAGGGATGTAAGCACTATTGCGTGTTTCTGTGGTAGTTGGTAGTGTAATGTGTTGTCTGAATATGATGAGGAGAGTGTTGGGACGGACATATACACCCAGTCCCCGAGCCAGAAGAATTAATCAGAAGCGATTAAAATCCCCGACCCGGCCGGGAATCGAACCCGGGACCCTCTGAACCGAAGGCCAGTACGCTGACCATTCAGCCAACGAGTCGGACATTCGTTCACACACTCATTCGAAGAATTTGAGTTAATTCTTATAATTAGGTATAAAGTCTTTTTGTAATATTAATGTGAAACTTGACGTAATTTAAAGCTCCGAAATCTAGTGCAGAACTCGAAAAAGCGACAAAAAAATGAAATGTATAATTTTGGGACGAGATGCATTCAATGTTAAGATTTCTTGTGTGAGAAAATTTGCCATACGTACTAGTTACCTCAAAGACGGGAGTAGTAAGATGTATGCGCCAGATGCTATCAACTTTAATTTCAGAGTGCGTTGCAGAAAACTCAAACCCCGATCAACTCTCTCCAATTTACTGGTTGAAGATCTGAAAAGGAAATAAATCTGTCAACAGCGCAATTAGTGACCACTGCCGTGTTGATTCGTGTCTATTTTATCCTCTTTGGCGTCTAGCAGAGACATCAAAGTGGCAGTGAATCAGGGAACAGCTGATCCTGATCGTGTTTCAGAAAGGTGAAAAAGAGAGCGGATTTTGAGGCTTTCGTTTGATTTAATTAATTTTTGGCAATATGAATGTCCCCACTAAGAAAGTGATAGGGCCAAATTTTTTATTCGATGCTAGAGCCTTACTTCTTACTTAATATAGTTTAGGGATACTTGCATATAATTTAAAATTTAAAAAAATGATGCTGTGTGGAAAAACAGAAAGAGACAGCTTGGAAGGAAATTGCTTCTGATTTCAATGACTGACGAACACTGCATGATCGAAGTACGGCATGGTGCGAAAAATTACAAAAGAGTAAAGAAGCATGCTGCGGATAGGTGTAAGTTTTGCCACGTTGGCTTATTAATTCTAAAAAGTCTGGGTTTACATGGATATTAATATACCAGAGATAAGTATTCATTTCAAGATTTGGTTTATATAAATTAACTCGTTCCGTGTTCAAGATTGAGGTTATTTGTGAGAGTAATGACTAGTACGTCACTCAAATCGCACTTTCTACATGAACTTGAATCTATTTATCATAAAAGTTTTAATCAGATGTATTTAATGGAAGGAAAGCACCCTTGAGTCGAAAGACTGCAAGCAAGTGCTTGATCAACATGAATTTGCTGGTCAAATCTGATGGGAGATTGATCGTCGATCAAACACCGATTGCTGTTTCTGCAACTCACATAGGATGATTGCCAATCAAACTCCGGTCAAATTTTGATTGGTTTTTCTGCAACTGGGCATTAGAATGCGATTTGGTTGATGAAATTATGGGATGTTGACAGTGGCGGAGATAAGGAACCCGTAGACCCAGCTGGTCGGGGGGAGGGGGGGGGGGCATGGCTTGTGAGGGGCCCATGACTGTTTCTTAATTCAGTAGCTGAAGAGTGATTCTACGTATTGATAAAGCTACAACACACAACATAGTATTATTTGTATTACAGAGGGTCATTCCAAACTTAGGTCGTAGTAGTGCAGATCTTCTTTCGTCAATAGTAGTACGGTAGTTAGAGTGAATGTGGGTTTCCCAACCTGTTCCAATAATAACTATCTCTTGCTGTCACTCACAACAATCAACAAGGCTTTTAAAGTAATTAGCCAGTTCTGAGAACGCAGTAGTCAGCGAAGATGCGATAACAAAGACATCTTCTTTATCTAAACTTTAAATACTGAAGTTTCGAGCCTGTTTATAACTCTCGGCAGCCAGTGTAGCTAAGTAGGCCTACGATGGACGGTTGAGTTGTAAATTATTTGGTCCTAGGAACGAGATTATTTCTTAACATTGTGACGGTCAGCGTGTTTTGGTTACTATGATTGGAATACGCATTTCTTGTGTGTGTGTGTGTGTGTGTGTGTGTGTGTGTGTGTGTGTGTTCGTACCATATAAGTGTATTAAGTCCTCCGGATTTGAAAACTAAATTGTGTAACTTATTATTATTGTTGTTGTATTTGTTGTTCATTGTTATAATATACAGCATTGTAGTACGAAATAAACTTGAAACATTCCTTATCAGGAAACAAGCGCCCACTTTCAATTATTGCGAGGGGGTGGGGGTGGGGCGAGCTTCTTAGCGCCGCTACTGGATGTTGATGTCAATGTGTTGTCCTGATAAATACGGTATAAATCAGAATGTAGTATTTTTGTGGAAGTCCATGCACATCACAGTGACATTTGTAAACATTTAATTGTACTTTACACGAACGTATGAGAAGTCTGGACGTACTGTTCCGAAGCACATCCCTGCAGACCACTTGACCGGAAGAGAGCAAGCAGGTGCAAGTAATGACGTAAGCTTCTAGTTGTGGTCCAGAGTATTCATGAGAGAGGATGCTGTAGCAGTACATCACATGGTTCTCGGACCACTGCGCTGTAATATATTCAGCGTCACGACTGATGTGAGTTTCGACCTCATACCTCCGCGACTTATATTACCGTATGTCCCAACCCTTCTTGTCTTACAGACCTTCCACAGACTCAGATAATAAAATAACATCATTGGCAAATCTCACAGTTTTGATTTCCTTTACCTCTCGTTCTATATCAATATTGAAAATGAGGCTTTAAAATAGGCACTTAAAAACCTCGACCGAACCTGGAGCCCTCTGAACCGAAGGCCGGTATGTTGAACATTCAGGCAAGGGACCGGTCAGCCGGAAAATATTAATAATGTACACCCCATTGGTGTAGTGGTTAGTATGATTAGCTGCCACCCCCGGAGGCCCGAGTTCGATTTCCGGCTCTGCCACGAAATTTGAAGTGTTGCGAGGGCTGGAATGGGGTCCACTCAGAATCGGGAGGACAACTGAGTAGAGGTGGGTTCGATTCCCACCTCAGCCTTCCTGGAAGTGGTTTCCGTGGTCTCCCACTTCACCTCCAGGCAAATGCCGGGATGGTACCTAACTTAAGGCCACGGCCGTTTCCTTCCCTCTTCCTTATCTATCCCTTCCACTCTTCCCATGCCCCTTTTCCCAAAAAGGCCCCTGGCGAGGTACTGGCCATCCTCCCCAGTTGTATCTCCGACCCAGTGTCTCACGCTCCAGGACACTGCCCTTGAGGCGGTAGAGGTGGGATTCCTCGCTGAGTCCGAGGGAAAAACCAGTCCTGGAGGGTAAACAGATTAAGAAATAAAGAAATACGGTAATAAAAGAATAAGAAAAATTTTATTTCTTAATCCGTTGAGGAATCCCACCTCTACCACCTCAAGGGCAGTATCCTGGAGTATGAGACTTTGGGTCGGGGATACAACTGGGAAAGAAGACCAGTACCTCGCGCAGGCAGCCTCACCTGCTATTCTGAACAAGGGTCTTGTGGGGGATGGGAAGATTGGACGGGATAGACAAGGAAGGGGAAAGAAGCGATCGTGGCCAAAAGTTAGGTACCATCCCGGCATTTGCCTGGAGGAGAAGTGGGAAAACACGGAAAACCACTTCGACAATGGCCGAGGTGGGAATCGAAAATCTTCTACTCAGTTGACCTCCCGAGACTGAGTGGATCCCGTTCCTGCCCACGTACCACTTTTCAATGTCGTGACAGAGCCGAGAATCGAACCAGGGCCTCCGGGTTTGGCAGGTTATCACACTAACCACTACACCACAGAGGCCGATAATAATAATAATAAGAAGAAGAACACAACCCTATACAGCTACACCCCTTATGAACCTTCGCCAACTAAGCGAAAGCTGTTCAATATAGAACTGATCACAGAAGGGAAACGTGTAGAAGACTGTTCTGGACGTGAATCTGCGGCCGAGGCTCTAGTTCCAAGACAGGACTACTCTGATGCAGGAAATACAAAAAAGGAAACCATGCTCCAAAATGGACTCCAGCCTTCAGTGAAGAGACGGTACCAGATGAAGAAGACTTATATCTTTACCGTTGAAGTCTCCATTTCTTCTGCTCTTCACGTCTCGCCTGCAGCAGTGAGCAACAGATGAAGGATAATACATGTATACCTGTGCTTTGTACGAAGTTTATGAGGACAGATACGAAGGAAGATACACTGAACGTTCTCCTTGGTGCAATAACTTTAAGACTTGGTTAGGAAATTCGTTTTCTCTCAATACATATTTGGACAATTGTGATGGACAGAAACCAGTTACGAACGTTCGGTATAGGACGTTGTTTCAAACGTAACAAGTTCAAATCAAAACAAGTGTTCCCACGCGTACAGGTTAGATTCTAGCTCTCTGTGGGTGTGTTGTATTGCTTGAGTCACTCACGTTCTGAGTCACTGCTGTGAACTGCGGTTAAAGGGGATCCTACTAAAATACATAAATGGCTCGAAAATCGAATATAAGATTTTAGTGCTCGTAGATTCTCCGAAACTTGCGCCATTTTTTAAAGGTCACGCAGTTTAACATGTGTTGCATATAAGCTTTTGGAAAGCATTCTTTCTGATTACATTAGACATGTTTGTGAAACTGCTAACTGGTTCGATAGAAGGCAGTTCGGATTTAGGAAAGGTTATTCCACTGAAGCTCAACTTGTAGGATTCCAGCAAGATATAGCAGATACCTTTTAAGTTGGGAGGTGAAATGGACTCCATCGCGATTGACCTATCTAAGGCATTTGATAGGGTTGACCATGGGAGACTACTGGCAAAAATGAGTTCAATTGGACTAGACAATAGGTTGATTGAATGTGTTCTAAAAATAGAACTCAGAGAATTAGAGTAGCTGAAGCATTATCTGATCCTGAACCCAAGGAATTTTCCCTGCGGCGTGGAAGGATGCCCTCGTCGTCCCAATCCCGAAAAAGGATGGACCCAGTATTCCTTCAGATTACCGACCGGTTTCTATCCTACTACCCCTGTCCAAAGTGCTGGAACGCCTGGTACATGAGCAAATCCTTACCTACTTACATAAATATGCTTTACTCGACTTTTACTAATCAGGCTTTAAGAAAAAACATAGTACCATGACAGCTCTGCTGAAAGTGACAGATAACATTAGATATGCAATGGACAACAAACGAGTGACAATACTTATTCTTTTAGATCCTAGGTTGCTTCTTCCCAAATTACAGTCCTTAAACTTTAACCAGAAAGTACTGGATTTTTTCTATTCTTACCTCACCAACCGCCGGCAGTGTGTGGTTGCAAATAATAATAAATAAATGTGGCGAACAAAAAATATTGGTATCCCACTAGGGTCAGTCCTTGGCCCTCTCCTGTTCACTTTATATATATAAATGATATCACCAGATCAATTAAGCACTGCAAATATCATCTTTATCCTGATGATCTGCAAATTTATTACCACACTAGAACTAATAATATACAACAAGCAATATGTAACGTTAATGTTGACCTTGAGCAAATTAATGGCTATGGAATTAAAAACAACCTTAAATTAAACCCCCATAAAACGCAAGCCATTATCATCGGTACATCAAAGAATATTCACATTTTAAAACAAAACTGCATTCCTCCCATAACTTTAAATAATACTGTTATGCCTTATTGTGAATCAGTTTCTAACCTTGGAGTTATTATAACGAAAACTCTAAACTGGTCAGCGCAAGTTAAGAATATCTGTAAAAAGGTTTATTGTGGCTTGCACCCCTTAAAACGGTTCAGAAATGTATTCCCTCGATCACTAAAATTTCAACTTGTTCAGTCCCATTTTTGACTTCTGTGATGTAATTTTTACGGATATAACAAACGAATTAAGCTTAAAACTACAACGCGCTCAAAATGCTTGTCTTAGATATGCTATGGATTTACGGTATGACGCTCGAGTTTCTCCCTATTATAAACAATTATCTTGGTTACGACTAGACGACAGGCGTAAACTACATTCAAATACTCTTATGTACCAGGTACTTTCGGAAGACATCCCTGCTTATCTCTCCAGCAATTTTCGTCACCTTGGCTCTTTACATCTCCATGATACTCGCTCCGTGTTGCTCCTAGAAATACCTGTCCACCGAACAACCACATACCATCGATCATTTACTATCACCGCTTCGGGATGGTGGAATGCTCTTCCCAAAGACATCAAGGATGCTGAATCAAAAATCATATTTAAAACCTCTTACCAGCAGTTCCTCGTTAAGTGCTTCCAGCAAGGTACGTGTATGAGTGGAACGAGTGATTGTGTGTGAAAATGATATGAGATTATTGTACATTAAAATAAGATATTGGGTTAATATGATAATTTAAATTAAATTAAAAACATCCGTACTGTATTTACGAAGTAGAAGGAGCCTAAACATAGCTCGTAGTAACTGAATTTAACTTAGATGTAGTATTGATTTTCTTTCTGTCATCTTTGCGTGTATATATTCATATTTTTGTCTTAGAAATGAGTGTTATTTGTAGTTCTTAGTATTTTAAGTTAATCAGTGTCATTGTATTAACAAATAATTATATGTGTATGGTTAAGTGTAAGAAAGGGCCAAGAGCCCTAACTTCGCCACAGAAAATAAAGGCTTTTATCTATCTATCTATCTATCTATCTATCTATCTATCTATCTATCTATCTATCTATCCTGTAATCTCTAAAGGGGAGTTCCTCAAGGCAGTGTTATTGGACCTCTAAGTTTTCTCTATACATAAATAATAAGAGTAAAGAGCTGGAATCAGAGATAAGGCTTTTTACGGATGATGTTTTGCTGTATAGAATAATGAATAACTTACAGTATTGTGAGCAACTGCAAAAAGACCTCGACAACGTTGTTAGATGGACAGCAAGCAATGGTATGATGATAAATCGTGTTAAAAGTCATGTTGTGAGTTTCACTAATAGAAAAAGTTCTCTCAGTTATAATTACTGTGTTGAACAAGGGAAAGTTCCTTATGGTAATCACTGTTAAGTACCTAGATGTTAACATAACGAAAGGTCTTCATTGGGGTAAACACATAAACGGGACTGTAAATAAAGGGTGCGGTTCTCTGCACATTATTATGAGGGTATTTAGGGGTTGAGGTAAAGGAGAAGGCATAATATTCTCTGGCAAGACCCCAACTAGAGTATGGTTCCAGTGAGGAGGATTACTTGATCGCGAACTGGAAAAAATCCAAAGCAAAGCAGCTCGATTTGTTCTGGGTGATTTCCAACAAAAGAGTAGCGTAACGAAAATGCTACAAAGTTTGGGCTGGAAAGACTTGGCAGAAAGGAGACGAGCTGCTCGACTAAATGGTATGTTCCGAAATGTCAGTGGAGAGATGGCGTGGAATGTCATTACTAGAGGAATAAGTTTGAGTGGTGTTTTTAAAAGTAGGAAAGATCACAATATGAAGATAAAGTTGGTATTGAAGAGGACAAATTGGTTAAATATTCATTTATAGGAAGAGGAGTTAGGAATTGGAAAAATTTATCAAGCGAAATGTTCGATAATTTTCCAAATTCTTTGTAATTATTTAAGAAAAGACTAGAAAATCAACAGATAGACAATCTACCACCTGGACGACTGCCCTAAATGCACATCAGTATTGATTGATTGATTGATTGATTGATTGATTGATTGATTGAAACGTTTAATTACGTCTGTGTTTTGCAAGTTTTCATATACTACGTTTACATCGGGATAGAAATCGAATTGAGTAGCCTACACTAACCGTACTGAATACGATAGCCGTTTACGTACAGCACCGAGTATCGTATTGAATTCGGCAAGCAAGATCGACATAAATAAACGATACAGAATCGAGGTAATGCCGATAATCACCTATAGTCTATGAGCAATATACTGGTAACCTATCACGATGTGATACTTTCGATAGTTCCTAGGTATCCTGTTTAGTCTGGCATTGTGATGACAACCACTTAATGTCTCTATGCATATCTTTTCCTTATCAGCGGTGACTGGAAACTGGACGTGGGGAGGGGGGGGGGGGAGGGCAAAAATTTAGACAACAACAAGTATCCGGATCTGAGAGATATAGCGCCGGGGGAAAGGGGTAGATATCTACATTTATAAAAATAGCTAGAAAATTGTAAGTTTTTAATGCTCTCCGAGTGAATTTCGATAGAGACGTAAGGACTGACAGTATACCAATTTAAGTCTTAATCTTCTTCTTAATCTGCTTACCCTCTACGGTCGGTTTTTCCCTCGGACTCAGTGAGGGATCCCACCTCTACCGCCTCAAGAGCAGTGTCCTGAAGCTTCAGACATCGGGTCGGGGGCTACAACTGGGGAGGATGACCAGTACCTCGCCCAGGTGGCTTCACCTGCTATGCTGAACAGGGGCCTCGCGGGGGGTGGGAAGATTGGAAGGGATAGACAAGGAAGAGGGTAGGAAGCGGCCGTGGCCTTAAGTGAGGTACCACCCCGGCATTTGCCTGGAGGAGAAGTGGGAAACCACGGAAAACCACTTCCAGGATGGCTGAGGTGGGAATCGAACCCACTTCTACTCAGTTGACCTCCCGACGCTGAGTGGAACCCGTTCCAGCGCTCGTACCACTTTTCAAATTTCGTGGCAGAGCCGGGAATCGAACCCGGGCCTCCGGGGGTGGCAACTAATCAGACTAACCACTACACCACAGAGGCGGACTACTAATTTAAGTACGGTGATAATAGTACTATACAATCAATTATATAGAATTACGACGTGAATATACACAAAAAATAGTGTTTGACTATAAAATAACATGTCGTGACTGACTGATTCATCATCGCCGAGCCAAAACTTCTGAACATAAAGAATTGAAATTGTCCGAGTACATTTATATTACTTTTTTTTTTTTTTTTTTTAGAATTTGTTTTATGTCGCGCCGACACAGATGGGTCTTATGGCGACGATAGGATATTAAAGTGCTAGGAGTGGAAAGGAATCGGCCGTGCTCTTAATTAAGGTACAGCCCCAGTATTTGCCTGGTGTGAAAATGGGAAGCAACGGAAAACCACCTTCAGGACTGCCGACAGTGGGGTTCGAATCCTCCACAATCTCCCGCACGCAAGTTCACAGCTGCGCGCCCCTAACCGTACGGCCAACTCGCCCGGCCATTTATATTACTGTGTAGGTGCTCACTAAGGAAGGATTTTTAGATATTCTGTCGCTAAGGGGCAGAAAATGGGGTGGGGGTATTTTTAAAACGGGTATATCTACAGTATATCTCTTAGCATGTTATACAGTAGGCGTGAAATATGTTATTTTGGATTTCCATTAAAAATAAACAAACACCTATTTTTATGTTTTCGGAAAATCGACCCTCAGGGGGTGAATATAAGTGAAGAAGGAGTTGAATTATTTTTATGAGGATATCTATCTATCTCAAAAACTGAAGATGTTACAGACGTGAAAACTGTTATTTGGAACCACCTTTAAAAAATAATCATGTATATTTGTTTTCAGAAAATCCACTTAAGGTTTTGGTCAGCTTTTATACTTGAGGGATTTTCAGGCAATGCCTTAGTGGAGTACCGAGGAAGGATTACTTTTATCAAATTACGAAATCCACGCGTGCAAAGCCGCGGGCACCAGCTGGTACACTAATAAAGTAACAGACACTAGATAGAACTACACAGACACATTGAATGAGTGAGACTGCCAGACTGAGGAATGCGCACAACAGTCGGGTGACCTCCGCTCCATTCCCCACAACACAGGCTACACACTACTGCGCGAGTCTCCACTTTTTGCTATGGAGCTGTACAAATCGGACAGCCGCGACGAACGGCGTTTTGTGCGTATTTCCTGCAAAAAATAATTCTTAACATCCGGCCCATTAGTGTAGGGGTAGTGTGCCCGCCTCTTACTCGGAGTTTCCGGGTTCGATTCCCGGCGAAGCCAGAGCTTTTTGCCTGGATCTGAGGGCTGGCTCGAGGCTCACTCAGCCTATGTGACCTGGCGAGTAGGCCGTGCGGTTAGGAGCCCGCGGCTGTGAGCTTGCATCCGGAAGATAGTGGGTTCGAACCCCACTGTCGGCAAACCTGGAGATGGTTTTCCGTGGTTTCCCATTTTCACACCAAGCAAATGCTGGGGCTGTACCTTAATTAAGGCCACGGCCGCTTCCTTTCCTGTCCCATCGTCGCCATAAGACCTATCAGTGTCGGTGCGACGTAAAGCAACTAGCAACTAGCAGCCTACGTGATTGCAATTGAGGAGCTATCTGACGGTGAGATAGCGGCCCCGATCTAGACAGCCAAGAATAACGGCCGAGAGGATTCGTCGTGCTGACCACACGACACCTCATAATCTGCAGGCCCTCGGGCTGAACAGCGGTCGCTTGGTAGGCCATGGCTTGTTGTTGTTGTTTATTTGCCTTAATAATTTAAGACAAGAATCAGCTGGAAAGAGTGGTGATGGTGATTATTGTTTTAAGAGGAACTACAAATAGGCAACAATCCTCTATATAACACTAATCAGAGAGAAAAGTGGAAGGGATCCGACACTTCAAAAATGAAGGTATCGGTCAAAGAAAGGCAAGGACCATGAAGGGCGTGAAAATGAAAGACTCCATAGGTCTCGAGTGCTCTATACCGTCGGGGTCGGAAAAGAACAAGAGTTGACCAAGGTAGGTCGGATAGGGTAGATGGAAGTGAGAAGCCTGGTGCAAGTAAATGGAAGCAATACCAGGACTCAGCTGAAGCGCCGTGGTCGCCAACCCACGCTCCCAAGTTAAGAGCCCCTGGGGCCTCTTTTAGTCGTCTCTTACGACAGGCAGGGGATACCAAGGGTGTTATTCTACCGCCCCCACCCAGAGGGGGGTTCAGCTGAAAAGACAACAGAGCTTGTACACATTGCTTTTATTATAATTCCCAGTCTCAGGCGGCTAAAATTTAATACACATTTACTTTTTCTCCGCAAAGTTTTAGAGTGGGGGCCTCGTCCCCACCTTATCACCATCACTGGTTTTCATTGCGAAGAAAATGTTTCTGTTTTCATACGCCTAGTAAGTTAATCATTGCTGTATTAGACGCACTTCTATGAATGACTATTCGTCATTTCCTTGTGATTCCGTTGCCTGTAAATATCCAATCAGGTAACGATTATGACGGAAGATTAATGGCGCAAATTCTTTCTTTCTTTCTTTTTTTCTTTCTTTCTTTCTTTCTTACTTTCTTAACCTGTTTACCCTTCAGAGTTGGTTTTTCCCTCGGACTCAGTGAGGGATCCCACATCTGTCGCCTGAAAGGCAGTGTTCTGGAGCGTGACACTTTGAGTTGGAGGATAAAACTGGGGAAAAGGACCACTACCTCACCCAGGCGGCCTGGCCTGCTACGCTGAACAGGGGCCTTGTGGGATAATGGGGAGATTGCAAGGGATAAACAAGGAAGAGGGAAGGAAGCGGCCGTGGCCTGTAAACGCACCGATAGTCATTCAGGGCGTTGCATAAACAGTATACGTATTTAGAAGAACAACAGAAGAAGGAAGCAGGAGAAAGAATGAAAATATACTAACAAAAAGTGATGACAGAGAAGGTAAAAATACAGCAAAGATCGACAAACGTGGTCCATATTTGTCTTTGGAGATGACTGAAACAGCTTCAACTTTTCTGGGCGGAGTTTACTTTGGTTAAGAGTACCAAGAGTATGCCTAAGTCTTTTCTCGTTTCAGTAAGAGATGGCGACAGCCAACAGAACGCAGCGTATGAATTTGACACATACGTCAGTTTGTTCATCTGACATTAATCTACCAACACACACAAAGTGAGTCCGCCAAACACTAGCGTCTGTGTTGTATCCTTCAGTGATCATGTCGACTTTTGTGCCTGAAAAAGAACATTTGCGGCATGTATCGATTTTCTTATTTAATCAACAGAAAAAAAGGCTGTGGAAAATCATCGTTTTCTGGTAGAAACATGGTGAACACGCTCCGTCGATTAGAAGTCGTGAGACAATTTAAACGTGTTAATTTAATCGTGAAAGACAGTGCGCGCTCTGCGCTCAAACTCAAACTCAACTCAAACAATCAGCAGATGTTTACGAGCAATGGGGAAGATCAATAAATTCGGTAAATGAGGCCCATACGCTTTGAATGAACGGCAAATGAAAATCGCAAAGTCACTTGTGAAATTCTCCTTCAACGCCACGAAAGAAAATCATTTCTGTATCGAATTGTGACGGGTGTCAAAAAATGGATTTATTTTGAAAACCCGAAGTGGAGAAAATCGTGGCTGCCACCTGGCGAAGTCGGTCCTTTAACACCAAGGCCAAATCGCTTCGGCAAGATGAGGCTTTGTGTCTGGTGGGACGAGAGCGGTATTGTGTATTATGGACTCTTGAAGCCCGGCACAACGCTATCTCCAACTAATGATTAACTGTCTCACACAGCAAAGACACCTTGAAATCGTTTGGATGGGACATCCTTCCACACCCCACGTACTTCCCCGACCTGACGCCATATGTCGCATCAATGGGGCACGCGCTCGCAGACCAGCACTTGAGCAATTCGGGGAAGTTGGAAAATGGCTCGACGAATGGTTTGCCGCAAAAGACAAGCAGTTTTTTTTAGCATGGTATGCACAAATTGCCTGAAAGGTGGGTGAAGTGTGTAGAAGCCGATGGCCAATATTTTGAATAAAGAAGAAAATGTATTTCCCTTGAAAACTGCGTGTTTTCTTTACCACTAAACCGGAAAAAACTTATGCATACAAGTGGTATGAGTGTCGAAAAAGTTACAACACCTGTATTCAGTGTTCTGCTAGCTGATTTTGAGCTGATTTAATATTTTATCCGTTGATCTTCTATAGGTACTCTTCGTCTTAGCTTTCGAGGACAATGTCATCTGCATAAACACATATGACATACCAATAACTTAATTGCCGATGACCTAGACGTTAAGTCCCTTTAAACAACAAGCATCATCATCATCAATAACTTAAAAATGTAAAGTTCTTGTGAGTTGCCCATGAACACCTTCAACTTTTGCTGTATGCGTCACGTTTCCGAAGCTCACCTTTCCTCACGAAATAAGAGCTATCGTTTAACTGCCAGGAAATAGAAAGCGACGTTGGCAAAGCTTGACTGCCTAGAAACTCAGGATCCACCATTGAAAAGCAAGTTTCAAAACATCGTGGTCAGCGCACCCAACAATAAAGGAATATGCCCTACTTTCTTGATGAGATCATTTCCTTGAGAGTGTTGATCTATTGTCTTCGCTCGGCACCTACCTGCGGACGTAAGTCTGGTTCTGATACATCTAATTCATTATTTATTACTTCCTTGATTGTATTTTACTACCGCTTCACATGATGTGATTCGGGACGAGTTACCGCTACTAAGGGGTCATACCTGAAGTTTTGGGGGGTAAAGAAATGCCTATACCAGGTTGTTCGAAAGTTAAATGGCCGTCTTCATATCTCATACTACTACTACTAAGTCTCTAGAAAGGAGAAACCACACCTGGCTTCTTTTAAAATAATTTCGATCCACAGAGATACATAATTATACTTATTTATTTATTTATTTATTGTCCAGCTCCATGGTTAAATGGTTAGCGTGCTGGCCTTTGGTCACAGGGTCCCGGGTTAGATTCCCGAATTTTAACCATCATTGGTTGATTTCGCTGGCACGGGGCTGGGTGTATGTGTCTCCTTCATCATTTCATCCTCATCGCGACGCGCAGGTCGCCTACAGGCGTCAAATGAAAATACCTGCACCTGGCGAGCCGAACATGTCCTCGGACACTCCCGGCACTAAAAGCCATACGCCATTTCATTTATTTATTTCTTAATCTGTTTACCCTCCAGGGTTCGTTTTTCCCTCGGACTCAGCGAGAAATCTCACCTCTACCGCCTCAAGGGCAGTGTCCCGAAGCGTGAGACGGTGGGTCGGGTATACAACTGGGGAGGAGGACCAGTACCCCGCCCAGGTGACCTCACCTGTTATGCTTAACAGGGGCCTCGCAGGGGGATGGGAAGATCGGAAAAGGTAGGCAGGGAAGAGGGAAGGAAGCGGCCGTGGCCTTAAGTTAGGTACCATCCTGGCATTTGCCTGGAGGAGAAGTGGGATACTACGGAAAAACACTTCGAGGATGGATGATGAGGGAATCGAACCCATCTATTCAGTTCACCTCCCGAGGCTGAGCCCTCGTACAACTTTGAAAATCTCGTTGCAGAGCCGGGAATCGAACCCGGGCCTCCAGGGGTGGCAACTAATCACACTAACCACTTCACCACAGAGGCATACTTTTATGTATTTATTTATTTAATTATGTATTTCATTTATTAGTATGACGTGAAAAGAAGAATACATCAAGACGCAGAGATTTAACTAAAGATTTTTTTTGCTAGTTGTTTCACGTCGCACCGACACAGATAGGTCTTACGGCGACGATGGGACAGGAAAGGGCTAGGAGTGGGAAGGAAGCGGCCGTGGCCTTAATTAAGGTACAGCCCCAGCATTTGCCTGGTGTGAAAATGGGAAACCACGGAAAACCATTTTAAGGGCTGCCGACAGTGGGGTTCGAACCTACTATCTCCCGAATACTGGATACTGGCAGCACTTAATCGACTGCAGCTATCGAGCTCGGTTTTAACTAAAGTATAACATCTAGATGTTTGTGGTAACTTCAGCCTTTGCCGGGCTGAGTAGCTCAGACAGTAGAGCGTTGGCCTTCTGAGCTCAACTTGACGAGTTGAATCCCTGTTCAGTCCACTGGTATTTGAAGGTGCTCTAATACGTCAGTGAAGTCTTGGTAGATTTACTGCTACCTAAGAAAACTCCGGCGGGACAAAATTTCGTCAACTCGGCGTCTCCGAAAAACATACAGGTAGTTGGACCTAAAAGCAAAATAATAATAATAATAATAATTGTAGACATGATAATACGCTTTTGGACTTTTGACGTGTCAACGAAACAAAGTGAAACTCTTTACGTTTCGCAGAGAACTTTGCCCCGCGTCTTCAGAACAAAATCTCGAATGTTCACGAGGAAGACCTACAATAACGAAGGTTTGGATTTAAGAATGCCTTAGCCTTGGTCTACACCAGAGGTGCTCACGCTGGGCATTCCGTCCCGCGGGCGCCCAGCACTGTAAGTGGGCGGGGAGGTGATGAGCGTATGCTGTTCCAACACAGTGACGTTGTAGCTACGTCCCAGGCCGTGAAGGATGGCCGAACTTCTCCCATTATTATTATTATTATTATTATTATTATTATTATTATTATTAGCGTATGATGTGTACATGACAAACACAATATACACAATACAAAATACAACCTGTGACAATAAAGTTCGGTGATTGAAGTCAGAACGGTCGATCCTGCAACACTGGCGACACGCAACGCTGCACCTATGTAGCAGCCGGTTTTGACCACCTGCTCCCAACGTTCTTCACTTGAGCATCGTGTTTGTGGCGTGTAAGACCTGTTTGACACAGTACGTGTTTAGTGCGTTGGTTCTGAACTGCGAACAGGAACATGAACGACCAAACGATCAACGTACAGTTTTGTTTAAAGCTTGGCAAGATACCGAAAGAAACGCATGCGATGCTGGTACGTATTTATGAAGATCAAGCACTGTCCTTGAAGTGTGTGTACGAGTGGTTCGCCCGTTTTCGAGGAGGCCGCGACAGTGTTTCTGACAACCCCCGTAGCAAAAGACCGGCGACCGCCGTCAGTGACGAAAACATTGAGAAGGTGAGGACATTAATCACGAACGATCGGTAATTAACTGTGCGCATGATAGCGGATGAACTGCAGATTAACCGTGAATCTGTGCGACAAATCGTTACCCAGAAGTTAGGAAAGAGCAAAACATGTTCTCGTCTTGTGCCATATCACTTGACTGACGATCAGAAGCAGGCACGTTTAGAGGCTTCACAGGATTTTGTCGAAACGGCGGATGCGACACCAAATTTCTTGAACTGTATTGTCACTGAGGATGAAACTAGGTGTCTCAGGTACCACCCTGAAACGAAACGGCAAAGCATGAAATGGCGTTCTCCGGGTCCCCATCGTCGGAAAAAGGTCAGGGCCGAAAAGTCACGCATCAAAACGATGCTCATCACCTTTTTCGATAGTCAAGTCATTATCCACAAGGAATTTCTACCTGAGGTAACGACGTTTTGAACACCATCCCAAAGGAAGCCTTCTTGCAAAGTTTCCAGGACATGTATCGCTGATCTCAGCAGTGCATACTTATGGGAGGGGACTATTTCGAAGGACAATAAGGTCACTGTCGTGCATTGTTCATCTATGTTGATAGTACAGGACTATTCACCGAACCTTTTTGTCACAGGTTGTATACAAATATACAAGTTGGTGACAGCATCAGGACTTCACTTTTATATTTTAATGTCCAAATTTTGTATTCATGTTATCACTTCTGGTGTTACTTCAAGGAATTCCTCCACAGAACCAGGAAATGCGCATAGGGGGCACTCTAGAACTATGTGCTTGATAGATTGCACTTGAGCACCACAGTCACAGCAGGGAGAATCTAACCCATCCCCATAGATGTTAGGCTGTGCCAGTCCTACCAACATAACATCGGATCCTGTTCAGGGTTGACCAAACAGTACGGGGCAAACTTAAGCTAGCCAGTTTCATGCTGGGGTCGGAGATATCACATAAGCCACTGGGAGACATCCTCCACTCTTCTCTCCAGCCATTTCTGGAATTAAACCGAGGGCATGTCAGGTCCAAAGCTATCTTCCACGCTGATTTCCTTGATTTCAGTCTATTTGTAGAGTGCTGCTTTATATCTTGATGTTTAGAGAGGACCCCATTCTTCATTATTCTGCACCATAAGCTGGTAAGTGCTTGTTGTCTCCTTATATGAGGGGGAGATATATTACAAAGGACAGGTAACCATTGCACTGGAGTTGAGTACAGTGTGCCGGATACAATACGCATAGCCTGGCGAACGTGGATATCAATTAGGTTGCAGTGAGAGCTATTTATCCATATTCCGGCACAGTACTCAGCTGTACAATACACCAATGGCCAAGGCAGTAGTTCGCAAGGTATTGGGGTCAGCTCCCCATGAAGTTCCAGCTAACTTGCTCAGCAGATTATTCCGAGTCTTAAGTTTGGCGGCTGTTTTTTCTATGTGACTTCGATATGTCGGTGATCTGTCTAATGTTACACCTAGGTATTTTGGTGTGCTATTGTATTTCAAAAGTTGATTCCTGAACCATATCCTAGGTTGATAAGTATGCTCTAAAGTTGTTGAGATGAAATGCGGCTACTTCTGTCTTCGAAGGACTTGGTTGAAGTCTCCACTGCCTAAAGTATTCATCCATCACCCGTAGATCTTCAGACAGTAAAAAATTCTTATCCGCCTCGGTGGTGTATTGGTTAGGATGATTAGCTGTCTCCCCAGACCCGCGGGTTCTATTCCCGGATTTGTTACGAAATTTAAAAAAAGTGGTACGAGAGGTGGAAAGGGGTCAACTCATCCTCGGGAGGTCAACTGAGTAGAGGGGGTTCGATTCTTTCTCCAGCCATCCACGAATAGTTTTCCGTGGTTTTTCGCTTCTCCTCCAGACAAATTTCGGGATGTTACCTAACTTAAGGCCATGGCCACTTCTTTCCCTCTTCCTTGTCTATCCCTTCCAATCTTTCCATCCCCACAAGGCCCCTGTTCAGCATAGCACGTGCGGCCGCCTGGGCGAGGTACTCGTTCTCCTCCCGAGCTGTATACCCCCGACCCATAGTCTCACGCTCCAGAACACTGCCCTTGAGGCGGTAGAGGTGGGATCCCTCGCTGAGTCGGAGGGAAAAACCAACCCTGGACAGTGAACGGATTATGAAAGGAAGAAAATATTTTTTAATCATGTCTTATTACACCTAGGTATAAGAGGATACACGAAAGACATCTGGCGTGCATGAATCTAGCAGCTACCACGTCTTTTACATACCAGTAACAGCTTTTACTATTTTCAGAGACGCCGAGGTGCCGGAATTTTGCCCTGTATTTGTTCGTTTACCTGTCGATAAATCTACGGACACTAAGCTGACGGTATTCGACCTCCTTCAAATAATACCGTACTTACTGGGATCGAACCCAATGAAGTTTTATTTATGCCCTCCTGTGAAGCATGATATTCTTATATCATCACACAATTTGGTTTGCTAATTCTTCGGCCCGTACACCATCTCACATGCTGTTAGAACAATCCGGATGTGACTCGCTTCACAAGCTATTCGCAACGCAGATTTTGCATACTCATTATCTACCTGGAACACGTGATCCTGCATCTGACCGACCATATACGGCGACAGCGGGGCTATCCAGACAGTCCCAGACCACGTTCTTGTTTGAGTAAAACTGTGCCAATATCGTACAGACGCTCCTTTGTAGCCTCACCATTTATTCTTCTTGTTACATAGCGGTTCATATTTGTACTGGAACTAATCTCAAAACGACATCATAACTTTAGCATGCTTGGCCTTCATCGGCCAATACGAGTTATATTTTAATGATTCTGCAACACACACGTACTCTGTTATCAAAGAGGAATTTAAGTGTCCCCTTATTTGGCGGCTACTGATTTATCGCTCTCAGCGCCTTCCTGTTCACCTTCAAACTGTACTGTAGTTGTCTTACTTGGACTGAGAAAAACAGCTACAGTACTGTTGCACGTTTAAGATCGCCTTATAAAATGACGGAAGTTCGACTCTTTGGCTGGATTATAGGTTCAGAGGGCCATGCGTTCGATTCTCGACCAGCCCAGGGTTAATTTACCTGCATTTAATTCCTTCGGCTTGAGGACTGAGTTTTAGTATTTGTTTCAACATAAATCTTCTTTCTTAATATGCTTACCCTCCAGGCTTGGTTTTTCCATCGGACTCCGCGAGGGATCCCTCCTCAACCGCCTCAAGGGCAGTGTCCTGGAGCGTGAGACATTGAGTCGGGGGATACAACTGAGAGGATGACCAGTACCTCACCAAGGCGGCCTCATCTGCTATGCTGAACAGGTGCCTTGAGGGGGGATGGGAAGACTGGAAGGGTTAGACAAGGAAGAGGGAAGGAAGCAGCCGTGGCCTTAAGTTATGTACCATCCCGGCCTTTGCCTGGAGGAGAAGTGGGAAACCACGGAAAACCACTTCTAGGATGGCTGAGGTGGGAATCGAACCCACCTCTACTCAGTTGACCTCCCGAGGCTGAGTGGACCCCGTTCCAGCCCTCGTACCACTTTTCAAATTTCGTGGCAGAGCCGGGAATCGAACCCGGGCCTTCGGGGGTGGCAGCTAATCACACTAACCATTACACCACAGAGGCGGACATATAAATATTTATTTACACACAATAGGGCAATTACGAAAATACGAGGGGCTGTAAATAAAACGGTGGCAACATCGAGAGAACGCAATATCGGGTGAGTCCGCTGCGCCTGACGTTTCTGCTTTTAGGCATCCCAACGAAGGCCAGTGGGGTGATGGTCGATTTTGCTTTGCCGTATACCACGGGTGGCCCAGATTGGTTGCGCAGTAGATGTTAGTTTTCCCTCGTCCTGCTCGTGACGTCATCACAGGAGCACCGTGACTGTGTAGCACACAACCGCACGTGTATCTCATTTCGTTGTTTATATATGTCTGTCTTATAAAGAAAGGATTTCCACGTAATAACTATATGTAATTTCTTTCCGCATATTGCTGTTGGTTTATATAGTGGCCTACTGTATTTTGCGTAATGTGTGTGTGTCGTAGTTCGTTTCTGTGAGATCTCTGTTAAGTTGCTGTGTTTCGTGCAGTGAGGTGCAATTATTTTCTTTTCGTTAGTTACGTGAACAGTGTAATAGTAGCTGGAGTGAAATTTGTGTGTTGATAGTACAGTATCATTGCGATAGAAAACTGTGCCGTTAATGATTCACCGACCGAGCTCGATAGCTGCAGTCGCTTAAGTGCGGCCAGTATCCAGTATTCGGGAGATATTGGGTTCGAACCCCACTGTCGGCAGCCCTGAAAATGGTTTTCCGTGGTTTCCCATTTTCACACCAGGAAAATGCTGGGGCTATACCTTAATTAATGCCACAGACGCTTCCTTCCCATTCCTAGGCCTTTCCTGTCCGATCGTCGCCATAAGACTTATCTGTGTCGGTGCGACGTAAATCGACGTAAATAAATAGTAAAAAAAAAAAAAAAAAGATTCACCGCAATCTACAGCGACACCTGATTGTTCAGCAGAGGGATTTAGGTACGGTACCTCGCCGCCTACATCGCCGACCGTGAAAGAAAATATGACAGTTCAATGCGAAGTCCCACTGCGGAAATGCTTTCCATTTCTTCTGGTACAGCCCCTGTGGGATGGATAGAAATGTTATCTCGGGGAGATCTACTCGTTCCATCGTTAGAATGGTAAACCAAATAAAGGAATTTGAGCTAATTTTCAGGGACACTCACGGACGTGCTGAACTGTGACGCATACCTAATATTACACGCAAAGTGTGTCAAATAATTAGCAGTAAAGTCCCCGCTGTACCACCAGAAATATTAAAAATGTATGTTAGAACGAGAATATTTATACGCATACAACAAATGAACATTCAGACATGAACTGAAAAATCCATAGCAGCTCATCGGCGAAAGGCACGACAGTGGATTTCATCTTCAAAAGCAACCACGTTATGACATCCAATCTCACAGGTAGGACTGTGTTCTAATGAAGTGTTTTTCCTATTCTTTCTTATTGTTTAATTTTTTAAAAGTTGACTATCTATGCGGAGCCTCCGTGGCTCAGACGGCAGTGCGTCGGCTTCTCACCACTGGATACCGTGGTTCAAATCCTGGTCACTCCATGTGAGATTTGTGCTGGTCAAAGTGGAGGCGGGACAGGTTTTTCTCCGGGTATTTATCAGCCATTAATAAATCACTTTGGGAGTGGCGACCCCATTGTAATAATAGCCTATATATGGTTCATTCATTACATCCCTGACCCGATCAAAGACTGGAAAACAGGTTGTAGGTTTTCCAGGACTATCTATGCATGGTTTCAAATATGAACTTACTTCTGCTGCTGTTATAATATGTGTTAAGCTTTAAACTCGATACCTGCGGAAGTGAGTCAGAATATCGTATGTTAACATACGGTAGTTCCATCACGGAATTTCTGCTGTAAGGATTTAATATGACAAAGATTTCATATCTCTTAAATATTTATGTTTACATATTTGAAAGCGCGCAACCTTCCTCAAACTAAATAGAGGAACTTGGAAATGTTAATAAGTTTCAAGCGTTGGCCAGTGTGCCGTCACGTTACATTTACGCCTTATTCGTAATGGAAATAATGAAAAGTTACTATGCTGTACTCTTTTTCAATCTTATAACAGCAGTAATCTTTATGTCTGGTGTGCAATTAGTTCTGAGAAACTGTAATGTTTGCTGATATTATGAGATTCCTACTGATTTGCGCGCTCTGGGCTCGGCTGCTTTGCTCCTAATGTGACGTCATTTCGTTAACCAATAGCAGCTCGGCTCGCGTTGGGCCCAACCTTTAGAAGTGTTTAAGAACCTTGGCCGTATACGAAGCTACAGTCGCCTTTAAAGCACTTACTGCGTCATCACTGCACGACTTTTGCAAAAACATGTATGCGACAGGTATTTACACAATACATCAAACTGTTATACGGTGATGTAAAATGTACGTGCCAATTATAAGCTTTCGATTGGTTATGAAATTACCGCTAAAAGCGATGGCATACTGATAGAAAATGTGTGTCAATTGGTGAAGCGGGACGTAGTTTTACATCGAGTAAGATTTTTGATAAAGTGGGGACAACAGTCAACGTGGTGTAGTGGCCTAACCGTTGATGTGTTGACGCATGTTGCGTAGGTAGGTGGGTTCAGATCCGACGAGCGATAAATATTTTCATTCCCATTTTAAACTTTGAGGATCAAATAAGAGGCCATTCGCGCCACATTCCACCAATAGCATGCATGTTGAATGTGTAATGGCCTGGCACTAGTTGTAGCCTAGCAAGCCTGGGGCCCGTTCCACGAACGAACTTTGCAACTTTTCACTTTACACTTTTCAGTTCAGATTTTGTTCCACCATCACTTTTCAGATTTAGCTTGCAAAGTGAAAAGTGAAAAGTGAAATGTTAAGAATAGGAATCTTTTCACTTTTCAAGCCTGTTATGTTCCACCATTGGTACAGAAATGCAAAGTGCAAAGAAATGAAGTGAAAAGTTTTCAGAAATCTTTCAAAGAGATGATTCCCTTTTCATCTGTTAATTAACAAGTATGTACACTAGTTTCTCGGTGTAGAATTTGGTTTGGTGATACAAACAGGTTACGACGAGAGCTTTTGTTAGCATCAAGTGAGGGCAGTGATGAAGAATCCAATAAAAGAGCGTACAAAGACAGGATTAATTTTCATAACCTCACTTCGACGGAATTTCGCGAGTGATTTTGTATTACCCCAACACAGGCTGACTATATTCTTGAAATGGTCGGTCATTTATTCAAACATGCAACAAAAAGAAGTCAATTCCTTTCCGAAAAATAACAAATTCTTATATGCTTACATTGGTTAGTAAATGGTGCCCAGCTGCACGGTGTAGCAGCAATGCTCGGGACATCAAAATCAATTATTTGCAGAACTTTTACCAAAGTCGTGCATGTAATATTTCCTAACAGTACGTTGGCCTGACAGTCCACATAATATAGCGACGGGATTTCTAATGAAAGGTGAATTTCCTTCTGTGTGTGTGGATGTGTTGACGGTACTCTCGTTAACATTGGTGTGTGTCATCATTTGGGAGGTTAATTTTAAAGTTGCCAAAAAGGATGTCACGTTTCTCCTTGACAACTTCCAACACAGCCATCTTCTAGTAATAACCTTTTTTCCCATGATAAAAACTTTAACGGTATCACAATTATACCGTCAAGTTCGCCGCGAAAATTAAAGCATTAAAATCATAGAGTATTAGGCCTATACAGTTTGCTCATGGAATAAACTCGATCAGATCACTCATTAGCAAAGACTTTTCACTTTGCGAAGAAATTGAAACGTACAACCTAGATCATGGTGGAACAGAAAGACTTTGCACTTTGCAAGAATTGAAAGTTGAAAAGTTGCGAAGTTCGTTCGTGGAACAGGCCCCTGGTCATTTCTTCGCTATGTATTCAACAGATGAGTGTGCTGACATGCTCCTCGTCCACAGTGAAGCACAGCGCCTGTACCAGTAAAGACTTCCACACAAACAACAACCAAACGAAAATACGTTTGGGAGGGTGGAGCGACGTTTCAGTATAACTTCGTCACTTTCCCGAACAGGCCCTGTTAGAGAGGCACCAGTTACGTCCGGTGAAACGGCTGAGATGATTTTGGACATTTTCCGGGAGAATCCTCACACGAGTACCCGGGCTGTTTTCTTATATATATATATATATATAAATGATATGATTAAAGGAGTGGAATCAGAGGTAAGGATTTTTGCGGATGATGTTATTCTCTATACAGTGATAAATAAGTTACAAGATTGTGAGCAACTGCAACGTGACCTCGAAAATGTTGTGAGATGGACATCAGGCAATGGTATGTTGATAAACGGGGTTAAAAGTCAGGTTGTGAGTTTTACAAATAGGAAAAGTCCTCTCAGTTTTAATTACTGCGTTGATGGGGTGAAAGTTCCTTTTGGGGATCATTTTAAGTATCTGGGTGTTAATATACGGAAAGACCTTCATTGGGGTAATCACATAAATGGGATTGTAAATAAAGCGTACAGATCTCTGCACATGGTTATGAGGGTGTTTAGGGGTTGTAGTAAGGATGTAAAGGAGAGTGCATATAAGTCTCTGGTCAGACCCCAACTAGAGTATGGTTCCAGTGTATGGGACCCTCACCAGGATTACCTGATTCAAGAACTAGAAAAAATCCAAAGAAAAGCAGCTCGATTTGTTCTGGGTGATTTCCGACAAAAGAGTAGCGTTACAAAAATGTTGCAATGTTTGGGTTGGGAAGAATTGAGAGAAAGAAGAAGAGCTGCTTGACTAAGTGGTATGTTCCGAGCTGTCAGCGGACAGATGGCGTGGAATGGCATTAGTAGACGAATAAGTTTGAATGGCGTTTATAAAAGTAGGAAAGATCACAATATGAAGATAAAGTTGGAATTCAAGAGACAAACTGGGGCAAATATTCATTTATAGGAAGGGGAGTTAGGGATTGGAATAACTTACCAAGGGAGATGTTCAATAAATTTCCAGTTTCTTTGAAATCATTTAGGAAAAGGCTAGGAAAGCAACAGATAGGGAATCTGCCACCTGGGCGACTGCCCTAAATGCAGATCAGTATTGATTGATTGATTGAACAGGCCAACATCAGCCAGTCGTCTGTTGTAAGGATATTGCATTCCAGTTTTTTCCGTCCGTATCACCTGCAACTACATCAAGAACTCCAAGGACGAGATTTCGAAACTCGTGTTCATTTCTGTGCGTGGATGCTGATGCAAGAGGCAAATGATCCAGCGTTTGTATCTCACATTTTGTTTTCGGACGGGGCACGTTTTAGTATAATGGCTCTGTGAATCGTGGAGTGTTGAAAATCCCCACGATGGGGTGTAAATGTCTGCTGTGGTGTACTGGGTGATCACCTAATTGGACCATATTTCTTTGAGGATCATTTGACAGGAGCCCGGTACCTACAGTATCTTCAAGACCAACTACCGTTGCTGCCAGAGGATGTCCCTCTGGATGAGCGTATAACCATGCGGCAACACGACGGAGCTCCCCATCACATGTCAGCAGATGTTCGCAACTACCTGAAAGTTACACATCCCGGTCGATGGATAGGAAGGGGGAACCTGTCACCTGGCCTGCTAGATCGCCCGATTTGACGCCACTGGACTTCTTGTTATGGGGATATTTGAAGAATGTAGTGTACGCTCAGCAGCCGGAAAATCCTGAAAGCCTTCGAAGCTTATTACAGAAGCCCGTGAATCCGTAACACCTACAACGCTGCAAAGAGCCCGAATGGCGTGCTGAAACGTGCATTACTGTAGAAGGCCATCCATTCGAACACTCACTGCGCTAACAGGCTGTTGCTCGGTCAAGCTGATTCAAACCCCCAACTATTCTATCCTCATCCAGCCCTGCTTATAAAACATCCACATAAGCAGCCCTAATGGCCTAGAACAGTGCTAAAATAAATAAAACATAAATTAAATAACCCACTACGTGAGGTCATTCGGGTACATTGGCTCTGTGGATGATTCTCGAAGTACCGAGCTCGATAGCTGCAGTCGCTAAAGTGCGGCCAGTATCCAGTATTCGGGAGATAGTAGGTTCGAACCCCACTGTCGGCAGCCCTGAAAATGGTTTTCCGTGGTTTCCCATTTTCACACCAGGCTGTACCTTAATTAAGGCCACGGTCGCTTCCTTCCCACTCCTAGCCCTTCCCTGTCCCATCGTCGCCGTAAGACCTATCTGTGTCGGTGCGACGTAAGGCAACTAGCCAAAGAAAAAAAAATCTCGAAGTACAGAATGCGAATAAAATTTACAGGTTCAAGTGGGATTCTACCCCACCGCACTTAACCTATAACACCACGACGACTTCAGCGATAAGGTACCTAGAAAGCCTACCAGATGGACTACTACTTCCGCTTCACAAATGCACATACATTTTTCTATCAGCATGCCATCGCTTTTAGCTTTCATTTCATACCTTACTGAAAGCTCATAATTGGCACGTACTTTTTACATAACCGTATGGCAATTTGATGCATTGTGCAAATGCCTGTCGCATGCGGTACATGTTTTTGCAAAGGTAATGGTGCAGTGATCACCGAGGGAGGATGTTTGGATATTCCGATGCTAAGGGGTGAAAATAGGGTGTGAACTGTTTAAATGAGCATATCTCTATCTCAAAAACTTTAAAGATTAATGACGTCAAAAATGGTATTTAGAATCTCCTGTAAAAATAAACACGTATTTTTTGTTTTGCGAAAATTCCCTTAAAGGGGTGAAAAAAATGTGGAAAGGGGGGATTGAATACCTTTTATATGGATACTTATATCTCAAAAACTGAAGAAGTTACAGACATGAAAATTGGTATTTTGAATCTCCTTTATAAATAAAGAACACATATTTTTTGTTTTCTGAAAATCGACTTAAGGAGGGTGGGGGTCGGGGGATAATTAAGGAAGGAGTTGAATTCTGTTTATGAGGATACTTATATCTCAAAAACTGAAGATGTTACGGACGTGGAACTAGGTATTTGGAATCTTTTAAAAACAAAGAAAGATGTTATTTTGTTATTTTCGACGTGACAGAAGACTGTTTCTCACATGTAGGCCTACAGTTCTATATCGCATATGCATTTTAGCCCCAAAAGGTAATAGGATAAACGTGGTTTGCAAACAGTTTCTGGAGTAAATGAAACTCAGATTTTCGGTGAGTTTGTATACTTTAGGGATTTTCAGATAATGTCTTAGTACAGCACCGAGGAACGATTACTTTTATCAAATTACGAAATCCACGCGAGCGAAGCCGCGGGTAGCTGCTAGCATTTAATAAACTACAAGGACAACTGCATTACATTCCTTCAATGTCACCCGCAGCTAGTGCCTACTCCAAGTAAATGGGCCAAGTTTAGGAAGAAGAAGAAGAAAATTCAAGGTATAACAATAAGTTAGGTCTTATAGGACGTATTCCTCACACATAGAAGAAGAAAATATATTATATGAACCTGGGTCTGGAAACACTTTATTTCCACATAAGAATTCATTTTGTGCAACTCTACATAGCACTTTCATTGATTCTGAAAAGGCCTTTGATTCTGTCAACCGGAGGAAAATGTGGAAAGCTATGGAAAGTTCTGAATTCCACAAAAGATAGTCCGTCTTAGACAGGCAATATATGATTGATATACTTGTCAAGCAGAACAAGGGGAAGCTGTCTTAACCTTTTATTGTAAAATCTGGAGTAAGACAAGGATGTCTACTGTCGCCAATCTTCTTTATCATGACACTGGATTGTACGCTGAGAGAGGCAACGAATAGAAAGAGCGGCATTCACTGGGCATTAAATAACCGATTGGAAGAACTGGATTATGAGGATGATCTGTCTTCTTTCAGAATATTTTCGGGACATGGGAATCAAACTGAATGACTTAAAAATAGAAGCTAAAGAAGTAGGCTTAAAAATTAATAACAAAAAGACTAAGGAAATGCGCATAAACCATCGTAACAATTCTAGATTTGCCCTAGATGGAAAGGGTACAGAAAGGGTGGAGGAATTTAGCTACTTAGGAAGCGTGGTAAATGAGGATGGAGGTGTTTTTGGAGGTGTGGTGAGTCGTATAAATAAAACCAAAGGAGCTTTTGCACAGTTACCACCTATATGGAGATCCCCTCACATTCGTTTTTAAAAACGAACCTAAGGAAATTCAACTGGAATGTTAAATCTGTGTTACTGTACGAAAGTGAGACCTGGAAAGTGACCAAAGACATTACCACAAGGTTACAGACTTTTATAAATCGGTGTTTGAAGTACATTATGAGAATATGGTGGCCAAAGACCATCTCAAACAAAGACCTTTGGGAGGCTACAAGTCAAAGTCCCATACAGGAACAGATAATAGATTGGGCACACTCTGAGAAGACCTCAAGAAAGTATCACAAGGCAGGCATTGAGCTGGAATCCGCAAGGTAGTCGCAGGCAAGGCAGACCGAGGATTACCTGGAAGAGAAGCATACACAGGGAGATTGCTGGACTAACAAGACATGGAGGGAGGTGAAAGCAATCGCGGCAGATAGAACAAGCCGAAGAAATTTCGGCAAGGTCCTATGTTCAACCTGGAATGAAAGGAAATAAGTCAGGTAAGTCAAGAATATAGTACGCGCACCTTTTAGCGATATATTTTTGTGAGGGTTAGAGGAGTAAGGAGAGAGCTCTCCCGTTTTCGGTAATACTGCCAACTGAATGGAAAAGAAATCTGAATTGAATCGATAATATTATCGATCGATATGAATTTTCTAAACTTTTATTATCTTAAGCCAACAACTGTGTCACACACACATTATATAACATTATATAACATTTCTCGACGCGAATCTTGTTCCTAGCGTGATTTCCATAGTTCGGCTTTGCTGTGTAAACAACAACAGTACTAGTACGTAAAGTGTACGCCAGATGTCGCACAGCGATGCATAAGCGATTCATAGTTTGTGTTTCAAAGGTTGCCAATACGAATCTCGAAGATAACCGAGGTCGAGCCATTCAGCACAAGGGTGTCCACTTATCACTAAAAGGTGCGCGTACTATATATAGTACGTGAAATCATGGGAAACATAGAGGAATAGAACGTACCAACATACCATGTGCAATGCTCAAAATGCCCTCCGTTAGCAATGATTTATGTATCAGACATCCGATGCATTGAAAGCCGAATGTGCCGATGTATCACTGGAGTATTGCGTGTGCATGTAATAATATACACAAGCAAATATACTTTATATACAGTTTGGTGGAAAACAAATTGAACAGGGTATATCAGCGTTAGAGGTGTGGTTATACCGATAAATAATTTGAAAGAAATTATTGGATATCTCGCACTGTCGTCATTTTATTAGCTGTTGAAGTTAGCCAATCAGATCACTTCGGGGGCGAATTTAAATGCGCTTTGCGCGGTCGTGTTGCTAAACCTGTACGTGGCTCACAAGGGGAGGCCATAGCGCACGGGTGGCCGATTCGATCCACCTTTGATGCATGTGTGGGGCATGACCAGTAGTAAGACGCAATTCTCATCCGTTTCCGAGAAATTAACTAATGAAAAATTCCAGTACGCTTACGTGCAAGATATGTTTGCGAAAAAAGACAACGAGATTGGAAGGGAAAGACAAGGAAGGGGGAACGAAGCGGCCGTGGCCATAAGTTAGGTGCTATCCCGGCGTTTGCCTGGGGCCTATTCCACAAAAGTATGGTCTTGTACATTACAAGTTACTAGTGTGGGTTCTTGTAATGTATGGAGTTGTACATTTCTGTTCCACAAAAGATTGATAGTCTCTTGTATATTACCAGTGAATTGTTACAAGTTTTACAAGTGACGACATATCAATAAACATACTACGTCATAGCATGAATCAGCTGTTTATCTTCGTATTCCATTCGTTGAATTAGGTTATGCTTGCCTCATTTATCGTAATATCGTATTTTACTGTAACTTATGCAGCAAAGATTGAAAGAACTAATATTCCTATGAATTTTTTAATGCTACGATGTTATTTTTCAGTTTATTTCTTTGATGATAGGAAATTGCTCCGTTATTATCACCCATTCTGTTCTTCCGCGATCCTCGCGTATGTTCTACGAGAGTCTGTCATTAGGAATCAGATGCCGCTAATAATGATATTCGGCCGCCAAACTTAATTGTTACGAAATTGCAAACTCTGCATGAATTGTTAAAATGATGTCAAGAGAAACAAAGTTATTCATTTTGAAGGAAATAGAAGGTAGGAAAGATATTCGTTTCGGTGGATTCAGCGAGAGTCTGAAAAAACAAGACAAAATAAATGGTTGGATGGAAATATTTGACTTGGGAAAAGCTCATGGAGGTTTTGAGGGGAAAAGTTGGACGTATGTAAGAGATATTCTGCTCATTAATGATTCCAGGAATGTCCTTCTTGGAATATGTTTTTTTCAGTATTTTCAGGCCAACAAACAATTTGAGGAAATTTTATATCATTTATTGCAGCTACCACAGACCGAAGATTTTGCCATCCCAAGCATATCTGCAGTACCATGGTACTGACCACCATTTCCTAGCCAATGTAATGTTGTTAGTAAATGTTGTTTAGCAGAGAGAGATTTATTTCTGTTCGTAGGATATTTTAAGCTATGGCCAATATCTATCAAAAGCTCTTCCACTTGTATTGTGCTTAACCTAAAACGTTCATTGTATTCAAATACAGTGTTAAACTGGAAGTTTATTCTTTCCCTGTACAGACGATAGTTTTCATTTTCATCACCATCACTATCACTACTGCTAGACCACATATTTATCAAAAGGTATCCAAAATAAGCGTATTTAAATAGCACTAGTACATTTATATATTATTGTCCTTTCACTGGTAGAGAATTCTTCTCATTTCGCTAGTAAGTTACAAGTACTAGTACTTTTGTGGAACACGCCTATAAAAATTCACTAGTAATTTGTAAGTATGGAGTAGTAAAGTACAACTGTAGAAAATTCTTTTGTGGAACAGAAACTCTGGTATTTGTACAAGTTACTAGAGAATTTACTTGTAATGTACAAGACCATACTTTTGTGGAACAGGCCCCTGGAGGAAAAGCGGGAAACTACGGTAAACCACTTCCAGGATGGCTGAGAAGGAATTCGAGCCCCCTCCCCCTCCACTCAGTTGACCTCGCGAGACTGAGTGGACCGGGCGAGTTGGCCGTGCGCTTAGGGCTGCGCAGCTGTGAGCTCGCATCCAGGAGATAGTAGGTACGAGCCCCACTGTCGGCAGCCCTGAAAATGGTTTTCAGTGGTTTACCGTTTTCATACCAGGTAAATGCTGGGGCTGTACCTTAATTAAGGCCACGTCCACTTCCTTCCCACTCCTAGACCTTTCCTATCCCATCGTCGCCGTAAGACCTATCTGTGTCGGTGCGAAGTTAAGCCAATTGTAATGTGAGGCTGAGTGCACCACGTTCCAGCCCTCGTACCACGGTACAAATTTCGTGGCAGAGCCGGGAATAGAATCCGGGCCTTCACCTTCAGGGTTGCCGACCGTGGAGTTCGAAACCACTATCTTCCACATTTAAGCTACCAGCTGCGCGCCCCTAACCGCACGGCCACCTCTCCCAGTCAAAGGAAAAATTAACATAACGTATATAACACGTGTCGAATGAACGACTTCAAAACATGTCAGAATACGGATGAAATGGCGTTACGACTGCAGGTCTACAAGCAAGTGTATGCTGATGGAACTCCGTGTGGGTAGATTTACCAGTATGTAAAAGAACTCCGGCGGGAGTTTGCGGGTTCGAACCCTACTGCCGGTAGCCCTGAAAATGGTTTTCCGCGGTTTCCCATTTTCAAACCAGGCAAATGTCGGGGCTGTGCCTTAATTAAGGCCAGAATACGTATGAAATGGCGTTACGACTGCAAGTTGACAGTTTACGGCTTTGTCGCGCAGACAATTTTCTGCACAGAATGAATCGCTTTAGAAAAATGCAGTGCGATGAAAGAATTTCTATATTTGGCTGATGTTATTTTCGAGAGGCTACACGATCAAGGACAAATATAAGTGCGGTAGTTCCAGACATGACAGTTCATGGCCCTTTCGCTAAGCGAACGCACTTTACTTTTGCAGGTGGCCTTGGAGTAACAGCCAGTGAGCGTAGGCTGCTTAGCATCCCGCATCTCTGAGATACAAGTAATGCAGTACCGGAAGAAATTACGTAACCGCGTGAATTAGGAGACAAAGTACAACAAATAAAATATTAAATGATCACAGGTATGGGCTCACCTCGGCACTCACTGGCTCACGAAAAAGGTAAATCGATGTGGGGAAATCCTCAAGAAAAAGTCAGTATGGATAGAACGAAATTTATTCAATAGAACAGAATTAGATAAATTGAACGCTGTACAGGTCCGCCTCTGTGGTATAGTGATTATTGTGATTAGCTGCCACCCCCGGAGGCCCGGGTTCGATTCCCGGCTCTGGCACGAGGTCAACTGAGTAGAGGTGGGATGGATTTAGAATGTAAAATCTGATAATGCGGGTTTATTAACGGCTATATCAAATCGAATTGGCTATTTTGAGAATAGCCATCCTGTAAGTGATTTTCCGTGGTTACCCACTTCTCCTCTAGCCAAATGCCGGGATGATACCTAACATAAGGCCGCGGCCGCTTCCTTCCATCTTCCTTGTCTATCCCTTCGAATTTTCTTATCCCCCACCAAGGCCCCTGTTCAGCATAAGCCGCCTGGGCGAGGCACTGGTCATCCTTCCCAGTTGTATACCCCGACCCAATGTCTCACACTCCAGGACAGTGTCCTTGAGGCAGTAGAGGTGGGATCCCTCGCTGAGTCCGATTGAAGAACCAACCTTGGAAGGTAAACAGATTAAGAAAGATAGAAAGAAAGAAAGAAAGAAAGAAAGCTGTACAGTAGAGATTTGTGTTCATCTTTATTAAAGTGAACGGAAATTCAACGCATAAAAGTCAATGAACATAAAATAAAATCCACAGTTCAGGCAAGTAATTCAGTGTTGAAGACATCCTGGGGATATGAGCTGCGAATTTTAGGTAAATACATTATAATAAAGTTTAAGAATATATATTTGTATTTATTCTTAAAATTACAATCCTTTTCTTAATCATCGTTATCCGGTCGATTAGATTAGCAGTTTGCCTTTTTCTACCACTACGAGCGCTAACGTGAGTCAATGCAGAGTTTCACTTAAGCACTTACAACTACAATCGGTGTGGACATTAAAAAAAACTCCTGACGGTATTGAACCAAGAAACCCATTATAGATAGAATTATGGAAATAATTTGAATAAAAAAGGAACCGAGTAAAGAAACAAGCGATTTTAGGCTGATTTCCGGAACTGCATTTAGGCCGGAAGTGATTTTCAATTTTTGTTTGTTTGATATAGCTATCCAAGACTCACAATTTGAAACATTTCTGGGCCCTTTAGCCCTTCAATTTTCTGCGCAAATGAGGAAATTGCTTAATTTTACGTTTTTCGTAGTATGGGGACCTCTACTTCGTCTGCTAAGAAATGTTTTCAATATTAAAAACCATATAAGTAGGTTTTCGTTAACACTTTATCCTTCGCGAAAATCAAATGATCATAATGTGTCTCTCGGTCATGGCCATCCATACCTTACATCACAGCCTGCACTGTTGCTAGGTAACATTATCTGACCATCCATCCATACCTTACATCACAGCCTGCACTGTTGCTAGGTAACATTGTCTGACCATCCATCCATACCTTACAGCACAGCCTGCACTGTTGCTAGGTAACATTATCTGGCCATCCATCCATACCTTACATCACAGCCTGCACGGTTGCTAGGTAACATTGTCTGACCATCCATCCATACCTTACATCACAGCCTGCACTGTTGCTAGGTAACATTGTCTGACCATCCATCCATACCTTACATCACAGCCTGCACTGTTGCTAGGTAACATTGTCTGACCATCCATCCATACCTTACAGCACAGCCTGCACTGTTGCTAGGTAACATTGTCTGACCATCCATCCATACCTTACATCACAGCCTGCACTGTTGCTAGGTAACATTGTCTGACCATCCATCCATACCTTACAGCACAGCCTGCACTGTTGCTAGGTAACATTGTCTGACCATCCATCCATACCTTACATCACAGCCTGCACTGTTGCTAGGTAACATTGTCTGACCATCCATCCATACCTTACAGCACAGCCTGCACTGTTGCTAGGTAACATTGTCTGACCATCCATCCATACCTTACATCACAGCCTGCACTGTTGCTAGGTAACATTGTCTGGTCATCCATCCATACCTTACATCACAGCCTGCGCTGTTGCTAGGTAACATTGTCTGACCATCCATCCATACCTTACAGCACAGCCTGCACTGTTGCTAGGTAACATTGTCTGACCATCCATCCATACCTTACAGCACAGCCTGCACTGTTGCTAGGTAACATTGTCTGACCATCCATCCATACCTTACATCACAGCCTGCACTGTTGCTAGGTAACATTGTCTGACCATCCATCCATACCTTACATCACAGCCTGCACTGTTGCTAGGTAACATTGTCTGACCATCCATCCATACCTTACATCACAGCCTGCACTGTTGCTAGGTAACATTGTCTGACCATCCATCCATACCTTACATCACAGCCTGCACTGTTGCTAGGTAACATTGTCTGACCATCCATCCATACCTTACATCACAGCCTGCACTGTTGCTAGGTAACATTGTCTGGTCATCCATCCATACCTTACATCACAGCCTGCACTGTTGCTAGGTAACATTGTCTGACCATCCATCCATACCTTACAGCACAGCCTGCACTGTTGCTAGGTAACATTGTCTGACCATCCATCCATACCTTACATCACAGCCTGCACGGTTGCTTTGGTTACACTTCCAAATCGTAAATTTTTAGGTGACTTCTAGCCATAACACATATTTATATCAAAACTATAAATTAAACCTTACCATCGAAGTCACGTTTTGTTTTCAAGTAAGCAGCTGCACTGAAATGCTATAGTATCAACTGCAGGCTGATTCAGACGATCAAGGTGTGTTACAGACACTGTTACTGATGTGTAACAGTGGGTATTAACGGAAAGAAAGGATGTATAGCGAAGGTAGAGCTGTTAAAAGTTCAGTGTTAACACAAGGCTAGGTACTGTACTTCCAGCTGTGTTGCGCAGTCTAACACTACAACGTAAGGGCGCCAGCTGTCCGATGAATGAACCATTCATAACCTGTTACTGTACTTTCGAATATAGTTATGTCTCATTTCTAACAATAGAACTCACCAATCTGCTGCGTTGCCTTAAGGGCACACTTGACCCACTTTAGACGGGTTAAGCCCGGTTCACACTAGATGTGCCGAGCCGTTCTGAGCAAGTCATGATCCGGGCGTGGATCGATCCAGGCCGATTCACACTATACGTTCCGCGGTCGAGCCGATCCACACTCGGTCTCCCTGTTCTGTTCAGTCTATCCCAGTAGGTCTCTGGGTGAAATAACGAGCCCAAATCAACTTCACGAACAGAACTATCCCAGTAGGTCCGCTAGTAAACAGCAGTGCCAAAAATTAAAATGCCTTTTTCAATCAAATCATTAATTAAAATTGCTCTGATTTTGGACGAAGAAGAGGAGAATAGGCCCAGTTGCAGGTTCCGGGTGCATCAAATGCTGACAAAGTGAAAAGGAGAAGTAGAATTTTTCACCTTATTTCCGGAGTTAGTTGACGATGAATAAAAATTCTACCAGTTTGTCCAACTTTCTCGGAGATTTCGGACCACAGCTTCAACGTGTGGTTCATGTCGCTGTATTTTTTGTGCGATAAATCATACAGTTCTTGATACTCACGCGCGCACTCAATTCCATGGTTATCGCACAAGTGAGGAGCGGCAGCCTGTTGATTCTTCGCCCTTGGCCCTTCACGCGTTCCCACTAGACGATCATTGACGATCCCAGCCGAGCCGTTCCGGTCTCAGATCGGATGGAGACCGATGAGATGATCAGTTGATCTTTCCTTGCACGGCTCGGAACATGAACTGAGAACGATTCCATTGAATTACATATAAGCGATTTTTGATCAGTCTTGCTCAGAACGGCTCGGCACATCTAGTGTGAACCGGGCTTTTAACGTCTCGCTTTGGAGTCATTATGATATTTAGTTACAAATGATTACTGCGAATTAAACAATACAAAAGTCAAGGTTTGCCGACAAAGAACTCTTAGTATTCAAAATGCTTTCTCATATCCTCGGATACGTCACAGTAACACGGTAACAACAAGGGAGAGAGAGAGAGAGAAGCTGAAAAAGTCTATCTTGAACAAAGTGCTGTACGTATTAGTTACTTACTCGGCCATCAGGGAGAAATGGTCATCACCATCAGTTTCCTTGAACCGTCTCCAGTCACCCGGGTGCGATACGAGAGCACTCTCCATCTTTGTGTTTCCAGGTACATTTCTTCCTTCTCAACTCGGTGCCATTTCACTCCTCTTCCTTCCAGGTCCTGCTTTACTTGACTCATCCACTGTTCCTTGTTCCTCTAAAGCTTTTGCCTTCCGGTTACTTTTCTATTCCTGTTTGATCCATCCTTTTTACATGTCTGTATCACTTGAGTCTTCACGTTCTTGCATTTTCGCCGTGTAGAATATGTATATACCAGTAGGCGACGTGAGCGTCGTGATAAGGATGAAGACAACACATACACCCAGCCCCCGTGCCAGAGAAATTAACCGATGATGGTTAAAATTTCCGACCCTGCCGGGAATCGAACCCGGGGCCCCTGTGACCGAAGGCCAGCACGCTAACCATTTAGCCATGGAGCCAGACAATATACCAAAAATCGATTTGCTAACAATACATACCGAAGAGTAGAGCCTGAAAGAACGAATTATATTCATAAAAACCAGAAATAAAGGAGGTTGAAATTGTTATTATTATTATTATTATTATTATTATTATTATTATTATTATTAAAGCGTCTTTATTGTGGCGAAGTTAGGGCTCCCGGCCCTTTCTTACACTTAACCACTTCATGTATATACAATGTATATTTTACATAAAATTTAAACATATGAAATCTTTACAACCTAAAGTATAACTAAGGTATCACTAACTAAACTAAGGTGAGTAAAGTATAACTAAATTATATACAGGAACACATTGCAATAAACAACCATATTCACTCTCATTCATGCAACCCATTCACACTCAAGAAAGACTGGAAGTGCTTAAAAGATGACGCTGGCAAAGGATTTTAAATTTTGTCTTAGATTTAGCTTCCCTGATGTCATTGGGGAGTTCATTCCACCAGCTCGTGGCGGTGATAGTGAACGATCTGTTGTAGGTTGCGGTTCGATGCACAGGAATTTCTAGCGTACAGCCTGACCGAGTATTGAACAGGTGCAGGGAACTAAGGTAGCGAAATCTGGTGGATAGGTAAGGAGGAGTGTTTTCAGAAAGCACTTGATACACCAAAGTAGTTGCGTGGAGTCTACGTCTGTCATTCAGTCGTAACCAAGATAATTGTGTATAGAATGGGGATACATGGGCGTATGGTTGTATGTCGAATGCATACCTGATGCATGCATTTTGGGCACGTTGCAGTCTCATGCTTTGCTCGTTATTGATATCAATAAAAACTGTATCACAGTATTCGAGAATTGGAAACAAGAGTGATTGAATGAGCTTTATTTTCAAGGACCGAGGAAATATATTTTTAAACCGCTTCAGAGGATGCAGGCTTTGATATACCTTTTGGCACACTTTCATCACATGTTGTGACCAGTTCAGTGTTTCGCTTATAGCCACACCAAGGTTCATAACTGTTTCACAAAATGGAATAATGGTATTGTTTAGTGCTACAGGAGGAATTTCATATTGTTTTAAGACGTATAAGTTTTTTGAAGTACCAATGATTATTGCTTGCGTTTTAAGAGGATTAATTTTGAGATTGTTACTCAATGCAAAATTACTTATGAGACTTAAATCAGCATTAACTTTTTCTACAGCACTCTGAATTTTATCAGTTCTTGAGTGGTAGTAGATTTGCAGATCATCAGCATAAAGATGATACTTGCAATGTGTAATCGATTTGGCAACATCGTGTAAGTAAATTGCAAACAGCAATGGTCCAAGTACAGACCCTTGGGGGACACCGAGGGGTTTGTTAAGCCACTCAGATCTGCTATTATTTACTTTGACACACTGACGGCGATTCTTCTATGCCTTAGGCTGGTATTACACTATCACAGAAATATATCAAAATATCTAGTAAAATCCAGATCTATAGTAATATCATGACGAATAGAACACCTAGTGAGATCACTCACCGAGTTCAAACGCGTTCCCGCAGAACGGCGCTAGTGGAGCCAATCACCAACGCTACACGGCCAGCTGTTTTAGTGGAGGTTACACTGATACGCATATAACCAAATACAACACCCAATTGCTTAGGCTTATAAATAATACTGCCAGAGAGTTGTAAATAACATTCTCAGTCCCCACGACGAAATATCTTTGGACTCCAATCAGAGAACACAAGAGACATATATAATGAAACATTACGAAAACAGAAAGCAATATTGTGGTATACATACTTAAAAAAGGACCTTTTAAAACAGAGCACGTAAAACAGTAAACATTCCTTGTTATTAATCTGCCCCTGTAGGAAATTAATCTTGGCTTTGACTGAGGAAACAGACATTAAATTACTAGTTATGTTCTTTAGTCGCCTTTTGAGAGACACTATTGGCCTTTGGGCATCGGTAAGAGAACTAGAATGGCCATGAATTTGACTACAACTAGGCTGAGCTTCAACCTTACCGCTCACTGCTGCCATCACTGCTTCTCTTACATCGTGGTTCTTGTTCCTTATCCTCTTGATACTGGGTGCCTTTCACCCAGGTATTGCAAAATTTGCAAAAAGAATGAGGCACCGCTCCTGGTTTTAATTTCAACCTTACACGAGGAACTTCAACGATTTTACCGTTCACAACGAAACAGCCCGCCTTTATGAGTTAATTAAATCTGCTGAAAAATGCAGGGCACTTATTCTGCTTTTGGCTGATAATTGATTATCTTTCCACGGAATAATTCTCGTCGACTTCGCAAGTTTCCTTTCGTAACCAGATTTACAACCAGGAACGAAACAGTACGAGATGTTCTGGAAATAGTAGAAATCTAGTTGATTGCGCACGCAAAGCACTGCACAGATATTACTACAGACTTTCGAAAAGTATCAAAACAAGCAAATTCCCTCGATAGGCGTTAAAATTGTTACTATGACTTCACGCACGCACGCTATAACCTTCGTCGACACTTTGGCGCAGGTGTTGTTGCAGCTGGTGCCTTGCGACCGCAGCGTCACACTCCGGCGGGACCACCAACGATAACGTTAAGAGAGCGGAGAGATCACACTAGGTATTCTGTTCGTCATGTTAACATATAAAGAGAGGGACTGTGAGTTTGTTTCTAAGTAACTGGTAATCTCGCGAACTAACGGACCGATTTTAAAATTTCTTTCACCATTTGAAAGATAATATCAGTCCGGATCACACAAGCTATGTATCATCCCGGGATATCAAAGGATTCCTGCGAGAACCGTGATTTAAAGAGAAAATTGCAGCACTACAAGTTTGTATTTCTCCTTTGCTCTTTTCACGAAAAATCTACTGAACTTATGGACCTTAAATGTGACAAGGTTAGAACTGATAACTTTGGTTATCAGACAGGGTACTTAATATCACGCTATCTTTTAAGGGGGCTATGTAGCGGAGGAAAATGTGAAGCAAGTCAGAGGAAAACATACGCTTGGGACACTTAAAAGTGAATACGCTGCGTAAAGGGTTAGTCCTATTGAACACGAAGTGTGCTTAAAATTCGATTTAAATAAAATCTTCGTATCTCTAAGACTAGGAAACCAAATGTTAAAATAAATGTTATTGAAACAATACATTTTACGACAACAAAAGAATTAAAGAGAAGTCTGTTAAAATGAAAAACATAAAAGGGCCTGATAGTTAAAAACGGCGCACGAGTTGTGTAAAATCATAATGAAAAGCAATCGTAAACAAATTAATAAAAACTGGTGTAAAATGACCATAAAATGTCTTTCAATAAACGACACTCAAATTGACAACAATTAATCTATTTGTATTTAGCGAATCGTTTTCGAGAGAGACACCTGTGTGGAATTTGGAGTCGACAAGAGAAGGATTCACTGCACCGAAAATGGGGGAAACTGACTCAGACCACGAATGCAATAATCAGTTCTCCGAGCCCTCTTTGATAAAAGAACCTTCCAAATGTCTCTCAGTCATGGTCATCCATCAATACTTCACATCACAGCCCACAAGATCACATCGACCATCTGCACTCTACCGCCCCTCTTTGGTAATATGTCTCTCAGTCATGGCCATCCATCAATATTCACATCACAGTCCACAAGATCACATCGACCATCTGCACTCTATCGCCCCTCTTTGGTAATATGTCTCTCAGTCATGGCCATCCATCAGTACTTCACACCACAGCCTGCACAGTTGCTCGGTAACATCGTATCGCCATTTTATATCGCTACTTCCAGATGACTCCAGCCATAATTAATATTTGTGTTAAAAACTGCGGAAAATAACTTAAAATATTTTCCTGCATATAGCGATACATAATTACAACGCAGTCACTTTACCCTCAATTTTTTTTAATAGTTAGAATACAAATTCACGCAACATTTAAATATTTCCATTGCCTTTCTTTTCCGACGTCGCCCTCTGGTCCGACCGGTCACGCTGTATAGTTCAGTATGTTAACAGTCAACGAAGAGTGTAGAGCACGAAATCTTCGTCATTGAGATGCGGATGCTTCAACTGAATATGGAAATTATACGGATAGACCACGTCTGCAACGACACAGGCAGGAGGCGAATTTGTCACCCCAAATTTTTGATACAGTGCAGGAGAGACGCCATATCCGGCATGCTGGGCATTATAACTATCGCTGATGTGTTTGGCGATCTGAGATCCCAGGGCAATGAAAGGAGGAGGAGAAGGAGAAGAAAACGTTTATTTTGGGACATAATTTAAGTGTTATCAGTTATATGTACGGCTTTGAAGGCGTTTCGTCTTAGACCTGGTACTAGAGTTATCAGAGTGGAATGTGTCAGGCCCTACCCACTGACCCTGGGGGTATGCAGGTGGAGTTCTAATTCTAATGCAAGATTTCATTATTAGAGTAACGCCCTCTCTCCTCTCTCTTTTTTTTACAATTTGCTTTACGTCACATCGACACAGATAGGTCTTATAGCTACGATGGGCTAGGAAAGGCTAGGAGTGGGAGGGAAGCGGCCGTTGCCTTAATTAAAGTACAGCCCTAGCATTTGCTTGGTGTGAAGATAGGAAATAACCAAAAACCATATTCTGTGCTATGGACAGTTGGGTTCGCACCCACTATCTTCCGAATGGAAGCTCAATATCACAGCTGCGTGCCAACTCGCTCGGTCTGAACGCCCTGACTCTGGCCAGGGAGATTATATATGGTGTAGGAGCTGTTCGAAGAAGGTGAGGAGTTTGGCGGCCGTGGCCTATACTAGGTACTATCCCGGCGTTCACCTTAGTGAAGGAGCATGGAAAACCACGGAAAACCAACCTCAGGATAGCCGACGGTGGGAACCAACCTCTCTCCGTCCCCCGAATACAGAGGCGTAGAGCCACGGTCGAGCCGGGGGCACCCCTCCTCTGCTCGGTTGGCCGGTCAGAGTGCAGAGCTGTCGAACCATGGACCAGTCGTGGTCACTTTGTAGTCCGAAACCTACTGTACATCCGGCGACCTGCAGGTGAATTTTTCAGAAGCCCATTAGTAGAGACATAGTCTGGTAACTGGAATTATTGCCCGCCTAGCAATTCCTAATGGAAAGTCTAAGAGCAAACGTCTAAAAAGCCTTATATCTAATTGTTTTATATGTTCTATTGGTGTGACGAAAGTAAATCCAATTTCCTCATGGGGAACTTAGAATTATCACACAATGGATAAAGTGATAAATGGCGAGAGAAGTGGATATGCCACTGGTCTAAGTGGTATGTTCCGAGCTGTCAGAGGAGAGATGGCGTGGATTGACATTAGTAGACGAATAACTTTGAGTGGTGTCTTCAAAAGTAGGAATGATCGTAATATGAGGATAAAGTTAGAATTCAGCAAGACGTTCATTTGTAGGATGAGGAGTAAGGGATTCGAATAATTCATCGGGAGAAATGTTCGATAAATTTCCAAGTTCTACGAAAACAACAGATAGGCAATCTGCCACCTGGGCGAACAGTTCTAAATCATCATCATCATCATCATCATCTGTTTACCCTCCAGGTTCGGTTTTTCCCTCGGACTTAGCGAGGGATCCCACCTCTACCGCCTCAAGGGCAGTGTCCTGGAGCTTCAGACTCTTGGTCGGGGGATACAACTAGGGAGTATGACCAGTACCTCGCCCAGGCGGCCTCACCTGCTATGTTGAACAGAGGCCTTGTGGAGGGATGGGAAGATTGGAAGGGATAGGCAAGGAAGAGGGAAGGAAGCGGCCGTGGCCTTAAGTTAGGTACCATCCCGGCATTCGCCTGGAGGAGAAGTCGGAAACCACGGAAAACCACTTCCAGGATGGCTGAGGTGGGAATCGAACCCACCTCTACTCAGTTGACCTCCCGAGGCTGAGTGGACCCCGTTCCAGCCCTCATACCACTTTTCAAATTTCGTGGCAGAGCCTGGAATCGAACCCGGACCTCCGGGGGTGGCAGCTAATCACGCTAACCACTACACCACAGAGGCGGCACACAGTTCTAAATACAGATCATTAATGATTGATGATTACGGAAGCTACTGTATAATAAAATATCTCGTTTTGTGAAATAAATAAGCCGCTCCGATGGTAGAGGTCACTTTCTGCACATTCGTTATAGGAGTCGTTAGCTTAGAAGATATTTCAATAAGGCTTGCGTGTCAGATTTAAAACATGCTGCGGAGTTTTAGCATTGGTAGTAATTATTCTCATTCACAAATCTGGAAAGTGAAACGAGTCACGAAACCCAAAGAGGTCAGTGCTCATTGGAGCGGATATTTATAATCTACCTGGAGGAATATTACCTATAATTGGGCAGCGTTAGTTGCGAACATTTGTTAAGGTTACAAATGGAGCTCATTTCAGGTGTTCGTTTATAACTCAGCCAGTAAGCCGTAGTGAAAACTTAACCCTTTGCAGTCCTTCTTGTTTCTGTTGTATGCACTTCTTCTGGACAGCAGGATATGGTAGGAGGAGATGATGCAGAATGTACTATGACGCCTTCGGTTGATGAAATAATCAAACAACTTAAGGATAATAAAGCTCTTGGAAAGGATCACATAACGGCAGAAATGGTAAAATGTGGAGGTATCTCTAGCGATGGGTCCAGTAAAAGTGCAGACATTGTCGCAACTGACAGGAAGAGAAACATTGGCGAGTTATTGTTTCAACAATAAGATTTGAGACTAACAGTTCACAGGCCAGAGAAGTTGATTCTGAAAAGGAAGAGACACTACAAATTCTGTTTTGAGTTTACTGAAGCAATGTATCACACACCCGCCAGCTGCTTCTTCCGTCTAGCGCAGAGGTGCTGGGCGCCCATTGAGGCTTGCCCAGTGCGCTGGTGTGACATAAATACGGGCAGCTTACGTAGCAAGCATACGTCACAGTGAAGCGAGGGAGCACTGACGTTCAACTGTGATTAAGAAGCTTTCCTCCACTATTCGAGATATTCCGGATTGATTTATACTGCGCTCGATATAAACAGTCTGTTCTATTTTCTTATATTTATTCATTCAAAGAAAACTGACACGTTATCATTTCAGTGTTACAGTCTACAAAGGTACAGAGTTTAAACATACAACACACGATTTATAATTCCTTGGATGGGAATGACAGTCTTTCCATTTTTTAAATGTAAAATTCCTGTTATTCATTAAGGAAAAAGTAATATAACTATACAATGCAACAATGATTTTGCACAGTGTTGTAGTGTTGTGTGACTTTCCCTTTTCGCTGAATTTCTGAAAATAGTATTTAAAATTTAACAGGCGTCCGGTGATAATAGCTCGCCTCTAAATGGTGAGAGGGAGTTTCATCCCGAGTGAGGACATAGATATTTACTATCCAAGATTAAAGTACAACAATGTAAATAGAGTATGCCTTCAGATAAATAACCTCACTGATTTTTTTCCCAGTAAGTATGACTGGATTGTTGGTGAGTTTATCAGATAATTTAAACCCAAATAACCACAAGCGGCAGCTTATCCACCTCAACTCCGTATTATATTAGAGACTAGCTGATGTACCCGTGCTTCGCTACGGGATTCTCAGAAAGACTGACTTTGTAGTTTTCCTAACCTGAAATCAACATAGGTCATTAAAAAAACGTAAGTATGAATGTAGCGATTAAAAGCAATGCTATCATATAAAATACTCAATCAAATGGAAAGCCGCAAGTTTTAGCACTTTTAACGAACAGAGCTGGGGTTAGATTGCGGAGCCAATCTAATAGTCCAAAGTTCCAGAGCTGGGATGACCAGGCCGCAGATTGCCATGAACACTCATCTGCCATTATTCCGCTAAATATGCACACTGTTCATTCCAATCAGTGCCTCAGAGTAGGGATTGAATAGCCCGAATGCTATGATGATCCAGTGTGTTACGTACCAGTTGTATCAGAAAATTTATAAACCAGGGGAATGGCATGCTAAAGAAGAAAGTTATCTAACTCCCCAGCTACTTCCCATCAATATTTAGAAAGGCTGTTACACTCTGTACGACTGGGCGAGTTGACCGTGTGGTTAGCGGTGCGCAGCTGTGAGCTTGCATCTGAGAGATAGTGGATTCGAACCCCATTGTCGGCAGCGCTGAAGATGGTATTCCGTAGTTTCCCACTTTCACACCAGTCAAATGCTGGGCCTGTATCTTAATTAAGGCCTAAGGCACTCCTAGCCCTTTCCTATCCCATCGTCGCCATAAAACCTATCTATGTCGGTGTAACGTAAATCAAATAATAATACTCTGTACGCAACAGTAATCCTATCTACCAGGGATGAGGGGCAACAGAAGACACAAAGCACATCACGACAAACAATGGTCAATGTAATGTTATTGTTGATCAATGTTATGAGCTTTCTATATTGTAGGCCTTCACATTTAGTTTTTTTTTCGACTCTGTGATTTGTAAACCGTAAATTGTAGTTTCTTATTCTCCGACTTTACATACCGATTTTCATTAAATGCTGTTTACCCATTTTCTCGTTACTCGGCGCTGATATGGACTTAGTAACAAAAATCCAAATTCATGAATATCTTTGTGATCATAGCCAGTACGGTAACAATGTATAAGACATGAATAATAGGAAATTTGATACTATATAACCTTAGTTATGTAGCATTCATCGATTACACCTCTAATAAGAAATATTTCAGAAATACATTTTAGGCCTTCCCCTAAACTACCATTTCACTCAGCGTGAATAAAATAATTTACAGCCTAGACTTTAGCGACTTATTTCCGGACTTTGCATACCGATTTTCATCAAGATAGGACTACTAATAACAACAATATTTGAGAATTAAATTTTAGGCCTTCCCCTAAACTACCATTTTTCTCAGCGTGAATACAATTATTAATAGCCTAGATTGTAGCAACTTATTCCCCAACTTTGCATACCCATTTTCTTTAATATACGACCACTAATAACATAAATAGTTGAGAATTCAATTTTAGGCCTTCCCTAAACTACCATTCACTCAGCGTGAGTAAAATGATTTATAGCCTAGATTGTAGAGGCTCATCCCCCGACTTCACATACCGATTTTCATTAGACCACTAATAACATAAATAGTTGCGAATTCAATTTTAAGCCTTCCCCTAAACTACCATTTCACTCAGCGTGAACAAAATGATTTCTAGCCTAGATGGTAGGGGCTCATCCCCCAACTTCATATACCGATTTTCATTAAATTATCTTCAACCGTTTTCTCGTGATGCGTGTACAGACAGACAGACAGACAGACAGACAGACAGACAGACAGACAGACAGACAGACAGACAGACAGACAAACAGACAGACAGACAGACAGACAGACAGACAGACAGACAGACAGGCAGACAGACAGACAGACAGACAGAAATTACGGAAATGTAAAAAGGGCATTTACTTGTTACTATGGACATGACCGATACAGAAATGCCATTATTTTCAAATTCTGAGCAATGTACAGACAAAACTCTTATTTTATATATTGAACCCTTTAGGTCCATATTGAGGGATACCTACCTTTGTTACCTATCAGCAAAGTTCATGAGATCTGTCTCTTGGGTCGTATCGGGTTCTTCGTCACTTGCTGAGGTAAAGGTAGGGTTCAGTAATTCTAATCTATCTACTGGAATGAAAGGTCTATTTAAAAGATTCCTATTTATTCAGGAAAATTCTGAAGCATTCAGATATGTCAATGGTATCAGGGAAGTCAATTGTGTCCACTGGACACCACAATCATTTTTACATAAACGTCAGAACACTGGTGTGAGACTTTAACGTAACTGCCTGACGGGCATTCATACTAGAAACCATTGTCTCAATTATTAATCATTTAAGAAAGGAAAGTCTTGGAAATCCTTAAATTCGGCTTCCATGTGAGACCACATGTACCATCATAGTGATTCGTTATGGTCCAGCCCTCGTAACACGAACTCTGGACTCTGGGTATAATTAAGGCCGTCCAATCGGTGTGTGCCACACAGTGGTTCTACGGCATGGACCCTTAATTGAATCGATGTGACCTGCGTCTATGTCATGGACCGACATCTAATCTTCTAAGTTACTTTAAAGTCATTGTGGATGATGACCGCAAGGAAATGATGCTACAATGGCATATGGCCCTAATCTAAGTCACCGAGGTTGATGACCCCCTGACCATCCAAGTTTCTAGGCTGAAGGCTAAACACAATTAAGTTACATCGGTTGATGACCAAAGTTTCCACTTTACTATCCCAGCACATTCACTGCTCAATCAATCAAAGTTCAATAATTACAACAATAGCAATGCATACACAAACTTTGTGGCAGTACAATCCATTTCCTTCGGATATGTCCCCTTAAACGTTACTTTATATTTTAATATTCCCCCAGAAAAACAATCTAAAATTTCCAGAATGCATCTCCAAGTTATTCGCTTGATTAAATTTATTTCAAAAATGCGGTTTCACTGGATTTAATAATTAAAGAAATTTAAATGATTTGACGAAATGTTAACGAACAACAAATTTTATCTCCGCGGACTCTGGTTTCTTCACAAATTTCTACGCAGCTGTGATGTGAATTCAATCTTATGATCTTTATCTGGCTGGAAAAGAATTGTTACATAATTCATGTCCAGTTATATATCTTGTCTCCTGATCTCGCACTTTTAAAATCTAATCTAGTCCTAACCGTTATTAACACTTGGATATCCTAATAATCTACGTACAAACCAAACAACTCGCCATATAATTACGATGTCATATCTCGTCATTACTGTACCGGGCGGTACACCTCCACTCCGTTAATTTAAAATGTGCGCCTGTTGGAACTCCTCTGCTGGAGGAGGGCTGAACTTTATCTACGCTGTTAATTCTTTACTTTCTCAAAAGATGTCACCATGTGGAAAAATTTGAGTTTTGAACTGTGTCATTTTTGATGTGTTTTTGTTTCGCTTGAAGTAAGAAGTGTGAACTTTCTCTTCTAGAGGACACTACTGAAGATCTACAATAGTGCAACCTAGTGCGGAGTCAAAGAACTATTTTCTTGGAGAAAATTTAATTTCAAGAGTTTGTTCTTTGTTAAATTTCTTTCTGTCATTGTTTAAGTTGGCAATATTTACCCCTTTCTTCCCCTTGTTATGAATGTAACCAATCCCGAATTTCTTTAATTAATTTCTGACCTATCAGGGGTATCTTCCCCCAACTTGAATCTGTTGCGGGGTCCTATCCAATAAAAAAGTTGTGGGCGGGTGTTTTCTTTCCCCTAACGCCTAGAACCTTCCACGAGAGGTTATAAACTGCTGATTTTTGGGTCTCCGGGCCACTTCTGTTCCATCTTTCAGTGTGTTAAGTACATAGCAGGGGGCGGGAAGCGCCTCTTTCTTCGGCAGCGGTCAACAACAAGGTAATGGCCGATTAATAACTTCTTTCTTTGCTAGCTCAGCAGTTTAACTTTCGGGGCGGGTTCTAAGCGTTCTACCATGTAACCTTTTCCTAAATGTAACTACTCTTTTATATATTCTCTTTTAAAGCTTCATATTGGGATAGAGAGTGCTAACCCTCTCGAGCTCCCACTCATATTGTTGTGAGGTGAACTTAGTTTTCTCAACCTATTCTTCGATAACGTAAAACAATGTGTTCTCTTCTTAAGTCACCTCTTTAGTATGGGATTAGCCCTTGTGTTAACGGCCTAGTGCCAAGTAGGTCTTAATCAAAGTGTACTAGGAGTGCCAGTTTGCCTCCTCCCAAATTGTCATTTTAGAGGTCATTTAATTAACCTTCTTTTTCATTCAATAGACCTCAGTAGGTTGGGTATTTTACTCCTGTGTATATGTCCTGAGAGGACAGCTTGAAGGTGAAGTTTGGTGTGGCCTGTGATTGGCTTACACTTTGAGAGCAGATTGCGCTTTTGGAATTCAATTTTTGTATGCCTCGAGGAGGCTTTACTGTGTAATTTGGAGCAAGTGCTCCAGGGTTTGATTGGGGTCTTCTGCCCCTTGGTTAAAATTTGTATATCGGAAAGTTGGGCTAGTTGCTCACGAATTGTGAACTCAGGGCTCGAAGCCCAAATTCTGTAATCTCTGTAATTGTACATTTCAAATTGTGTTTCGGCTACTAAGTACCTGTTCTTTGTTATTACTTAATTTTGAAAAGAAAATATAACCTTGTTAAATTTTACAGTAACTTTGATTCCGTAGTTTGAGACTCATTCACGCCCGCACCTTCTTTCACCTCTACCTACCACCAAAACACGGTAACAAGTGGTAGCAGAGCGTGGTTGAATGGGTCTCAATTTAGCCCCTTTTGACGGCTAAACATTGTTTTGATCCGAACTCTAACTATTTTCCCAGTTGCTGGAATCTTTTGAGTTTTTCTAAATTGTTCTGTCATCATGCCAGGCCCTCGCGATGTTCTCCATCTTAATTATTTGCGCAAAGAGGAGTTGATCTATGAATTAACTATCAGAAATGTACAATCTGGAGGCACGGTTGCAGTAGACACTAACAAGCTTAGAGAGTCCCTAGATTTGCCCATTTCCATCCCCAATTTGGGAGAGAAAGAAATTGATGACTCTCTTTCCACGATCGTCGAGAATATTACTGGGCTAGCTTCTGTAGTTAGTTTTTTTGATGAAAATGATCCGTCTCCTAATCAAATTAAGCGTGTGCAAGGCAGGCTATATCATTTTTCGAATAGGGTTAACGATCTGTTGTCTCTAAAACTGAATGACGTTCAGAGGAAGGAAGCTAGTACGCTCCTGGAAAATATTTCCGAATTATCTAGTAAGGTCACTTTATTGTTGACTGGGGAAGTCCCTCCCAAATCTGATCAACCCACCATAGTGAATGCAGGTAGTGAGGAAGCGCCTCCCAAGGGAGAAGTTAATAGGATAACCGTTGCTGCTCAAACTATCTCTGCCCCATTGGACAACGAGCCTGAACGCCGTGCATCGTTGAGTAACATTCGTTCTGAATTAACTTCTTTGCCATTGAAACCTTTACCTACTATGTCACCCGGGTTTAGCAGCTTGCCTCATCCATTGGCAATGTTGCTCAGAGGGATCTCTAAGTTTTCCGTTAATACCACCAGTGATGTAATTTCTTTTTTAAGATTTCTAGTTGAATTTCAGGATCATGCCCTTGTGTTTTCTCTTTCTCCATGTCAAATTTTGCAAATTATCTATCCGTATGCTATTGGTATTCTCTCTGATAAAATCGTAAGAGCCATTGCCGAGCAATCATCTATTGAGGATTTCCATGCCCATTTGCTAGCTAACTTCATCCCTGCTAGGGCTAGGTCCTCCCTTATTCAGAAGTACTATTATCGGGTACAGCGCTTGGATGAAAACTTGGCTGATTTCATACAAGACATTAAGTTTTATACCAGGGTGTTTGCTCTTCACTTCCCTGAGGATCAAATTGTACAAGCTATTGTGGAAGGGATTTCACCACCCTACAGGTCATATTTGTGTTTCGCGGCGTGCCCGCAAACTTTTTCTGAACTTGAAGCATTGGCCGTCTCAGCGGAAGGAGTTAGATACGCCGATTCTTTGCGTGTCGCGAAAGAACCCCCTCCTTCGTTTAGTAATACTCGGCCTCCACCTCGCCGACCAGTCACACCCCGTAAATGTTATGCTTGTGGGTCGCCTGACCATCTGCGCAATAAGTGTCCACTGATCAAGTCTAGTAGGGCAAATAATGGAGCTGGTTCAGCACAAGGCTGTTTTAAATGTGGGGCTTTCTCACATATCGCCAAGAATTGCCCAAACTCGAATAGCACCCCCTCCTGCTCAACTTCTGGTGCAAATTCCACCTATGCCAATAATAAAAAGTGACTAGTGGCTTCGGCTGAGTCGACTAATCCATCTTCCCGAGACTCAGCCCCGGGTAAACAGGTTGTAAATTCAGGGAACGAGCAATTTTCAAATTCATCTTTTGAATGCCCCAAAGAGTGTCTTAGGATTGCGGCGGATTCCCCCGCACCTATTCCTTTTCTTAAGATTGAGTTAAATAACGAGCCTATAACAGCTCTCTTAGATTCAGGCAGTGTTTGTTCGATTATTTCGGCTGAATGGTATTCTAAATTGAAAACGGTTTGTAAACTTCCTGACTATGTATTTTCTCCTGTTCAATACGTTTCGGCTAATTCATCTCCATTAGAAATTCTAGGTTCCTTACTGGTCAAAATTCGTGTTTTTAAGTTTACATGGAAAGTTAAATTGTTTGTGGCCAAGCAATTGTCTAGCCCCATTATATTGGGAGCGGACTTTATTTCTCACACTGGTCTTGTGCTCGATCTCCAGTCTAGGTCGTGCACATTCAAATTTGCTTCTAATTGTAAAATACCACTATTAAAGTGTAATTCCGTGTCATGTTCTTCTATTTCGCCTACCCAGGATGAGATGTTGTTAGACCTTAGACATCTACCTGAGGAGCAGGCTAATAGTATTCGCAAACTGTGTCAGTCGTTTCCCGAGGTGTTCTCTGATACTCTTGGTGTTACTGACCTTATTGAATACAAAATTGAGGTCACGGATTCGATTCCTGTCCGTTTTCCACCTTATAGGCTATCTCCACCTAAAATGAAGGCTCTGAAAGAAATTATCGATCAGATGTTGAAGGATGGTATTATTAGGCCCTCTAAGTCGGCGTATTCATCGCCTATTTTTCTACTCCCGAAACCCCAAGGAGGCTTCAGGCCTGTCATTGATTACAGGGCTCTCAATCGGAAGGTGGTGTTACAATCTGTGCCCCTTCCTGACCTTCACTCTTGTTTTTCATGGTTTCGTAAGGCCAAGTTCTTTACTATCTTGGACTTGAATCAGGCCTATAATCAAATTCCCCTTGCCGAAGAGTCTAAACATCTTACAGCGTTTGCCACGGACTGGAACTTATACGAATACAACCGCGTGCCTTTCGGGCTCCCCACGGGAGCAGCTGTACTCACTAGGCTACTAGATAGGGTCTTCTCCGACATCAAATTTGAATACTTGTATCACTACTTGGATGATGTCGTCGTATTTTCAGAGACTTTTGAAGAGCATCTAGATCATCTGCGAGAAGTTCTCGATCGCCTTCGTAAGGCTGGGTTAACTGTTAAGTTGTCCAAGGTTGCCTTTGCTAAGCCCTCTATGTCATTCCTAGGGCATATTGTGTCACCCGATGGGGTAGCAGTCGATCATTCTAGAACTCAGGCCATCCGGGATTTTAAACCTCCCAAGGACATTAAAGGTATCGCCAGGTTCATTGGGATGGTGAATTTCTTCAGAAAGTTCATTCCTAACTTTGCTAATAGAGCGGCGCCATTGAACCTTCTTCGTAGGAAAGGCATCAAATTCGAGTGGGGACCTTCTCAACAAGCCGCTTTTGAAGATCTGAAATTAGCTCTCTGTAATGCCCCTGTCCTTGCTATGCCTGATTTCTCAAAGAAATTCATCGTCCAAACGGACGCGTCATCGTCAGCTGTAGCTGCAGTCCTTCTTCAAGAGACTGAACTAGGGAGGCGCCCCATCGCCTATGCATCTAGGACTTTGTCGGCTCAAGAAGCCAAGTATTCCATCTATGAGCTCGAAGGTTTGGCAGTCTTATTCGCTTTAGAGAAGTTCCGTCTCTATCTGGAACATGTCAAATTCGACCTGGAGACAGATAATCAAGCCTTAAGCTGGGTCTTAGGTAGGCCGCGTCGTACTGGTCGTATAGCCCGCTGGGCCATCCGTATTTCTGCCTTCCAATTTGATGTCAGGCATATTAGAGGTACCGAAAATGTTGTTGCCGATGGACTCAGCCGTATGTTTTCAGACGACGTTGAGAACCATGAACAGGTCGACAGTTCATCACCCCCCGAGTCCATGCTATCTGGTGTTAATGCCATCTTAACAGATGCTCCCATGCTTTTTAGGGATATTGAGAAATACCAACGTGAAGATCCGACGCTGGCTCCGATAATGGAAACCCTTTCTTCTGGGGAACATGTCGTCCCTTATGTTCTGAGGAATGGTGTTTTATGTTGCCCTTCGAGGCATGACAAGATGATGAAGGTTGTCGTTCCAGCTGTTCTTGTGCCTATGATCTTCAAGTACTATCATGAGACCCCATTAGGGGGGCATCTTGGTATTTTTAAAACTCGTGAAAAGATTCGTGAAATGTTCATCTGGAAAGGTATGGACGGTGAAATCCGTGAACTAGTAAAGGCTTGTAAATCCTGTTTGATTAGTAAACCAACCACGTCCACCAAGGTAGGCCTCTTGTCTTCGCATCAAGCATCGCGCCCCATGGAACGCCTGTATATTGATTATGTAGGACCCTTCCCCCAGTCGAAGGGAAATGCCAACAAATTCATCTTTGTATGTGTAGATGGTTTTACCAGATTTTCCTGGTTATTTCCGACTAAGCTGGCTACCGCTCAGTCCACCATTACTTGCCTAAGTTCTATTTTTGCTTCTTTTGGTCCGTGCCAATATATTGTATCCGATAATGCTAAGGCTTTTACATCTAATTTATTTCGTAAATTCTGCTTTGACTTATCCATCTCTCATGTAACTACTTCCGCGTATTATCCTCAACCATCTCTGGCTGAACGGGTTAATCGTAATCTCAGGTCCGCACTGATTGCCTATCATCATGATGATCATTCCAGGTGGGACACGTCCCTGCATTGGTTAGCTTTTGCTTTGAATTCGGCGGTTCATGAATCTCACAAGTTTACTCCAGCTTCTTTGATTTTCAAGTTTGTTCCCAACTCGCCGCTCTCTAACCTCTGGTCTCTGAGTGACATTCTACCCGAGACAATAGATCCGGATAACATTAAAGATCTTTGGAAGAAGGCTAAAGCCAATCTTAAAGTGTCTCATGAAAAGGTTAGGGAAAGGTATGATCGTGGACGGAGACCCACCCCTTTGAAGGTAGGTGACCAAGTTATGGTCAAGAATTTTGTTCCCGCGGGCAAGCTTGCCCCCAGATTTCATGGGCCTTGTATAATTCTCGATTTTCTCACGCCGGTTACATTGTTAGTAAGCAATCCAGCCACCGAGAGGATATTTAGGGTTCACCTGTCCCAGGTGAAACCGGTGTAAATTTTGTGTCAACTTGCTTCATATAATTTGAAAGGAATATGAAGGTTATATTTTTTTTTGAGTTCAACTTTAAGGCTTTCTGCCCTTTCTATAATATTTTGGTCTTATATGTAATCCTCTTGTAAAACCTTCCCCGATCCGTTAAACTGCCATTCTGTCTTTGCCTCGGCCATTACCACGCTCCCGTCTCCTGCTTCAATACACACTGTGGCTTAATTTGAGTAAATGCCATGGATATCTGCACGCCGCTGACCCCTCGACCTCCTCACCAAGCCTGTGCCCTCAAAGAATCATGATGGTCCAACACAATTCTGCCGCCGAGTTTTTATGTTTCAGTGCCCCCGCAGCCGCGCAGCGCCGTGCAGCAACTGGGGAGGGGGATGGGCCCCCTCCTCTCCAGCGAGGACGACATGTGCACGGCGAGCCGGAGCTCTCCTCCCGGCCAAGGCTGATGTGCGGCGCACAACCTGCTACTTGCCCGCAGCCTGTATATGTTCACCGCGGGCGCGGCGTACTTCAACACCTCTGCTCCCCTCATAGTGCGGGCGAGCGGTATCTCAGGGTACTTGAGGGGTCCGAGCGGCCTCCTTTGGACGCAAGCTGCAACGGCCGGTCTGGCCATTCAACTTAGCCTACATCAACTACATGGACAGTCACTATAAGAGATGACTACACTTGGGAATTCAACAACAAATTTGGTGGACATTGCAAAATTTTTTCATCACATTTTAAAAGATTATCTTCAGAAATTCGCCTTCTACAAACATAAAAACCTTACGTTACCAATTACAACAAAAATTTTGGAACTGAATTAAGAATTTCTCAAATACTTCTGCAAATTATTTTAATATCAACATCAAAACTTGGACTTTTGTTTTCAAACTGACTTCATGTGAAATCCCTGGAGGAACTTTTGGGGGGGGAGGTCTGTACCGGGCGGTACACCTCCACTCCGTTAATTTAAAATGTGCGCCTGTTGGAACTCCTCTGCTGGAGGAGGGCTGAACTTTATCTACGCTGTTAATTCTTTACTTTCTCAAAAGATGTCACCATGTGGAAAAATTTGAGTTTTGAACTGTGTCATTTTTGATGTGTTTTTGTTTCGCTTGAAGTAAGAAGTGTGAACTTTCTCTTCTAGAGGACACTACTGAAGATCTACAATAGTGCAACCTAGTGCGGAGTCAAAGAACTATTTTGTTGGAGAAAATTTAATTTCAAGAGTTTGTTCTTTGTTAAATTTCTTTCTGTCATTGTTTAAGTTGGCAATATTTACCCCTTTCTTCCCCTTGTTATGAATGTAACCAATCCCGAATTTCTTTAATTAATTTCTGACCTATCAGGGGTATCTTCCCCCAACTTGAATCTGTTGCGGGGTCCTATCCAATAAAAAAGTTGTGGGCGGGTGTTTTCTTTCCCCTAACGCCTAGAACCTTCCACGAGAGGTTATAAACTGCTGATTTTTGGGTCTCCGGGCCACTTCTGTTCCATCTTTCAGTGTGTTAAGTACATAGCAGGGGGCGGGAAGCGCCTCTTTCTTCGGCAGCGGTCAACAACAAGGTAATGGCCGATTAATAACTTCTTTCTTTGCTAGCTCAGCAGTTTAACTTTCGGGGCGGGTTCTAAGCGTTCTACCATGTAACCTTTTCCTAAATGTAACTACTCTTTTATATATTCTCTTTTAAAGCTTCATATTGGGATAGAGAGTGCTAACCCTCTCGAGCTCCCACTCATATTGTTGTGAGGTGAACTTAGTTTTCTCAACCTATTCTTCGATAACGTAAAACAATGTGTTCTCTTCTTAAGTCACCTCTTTAGTATGGGATTAGCCCTTGTGTTAACGGCCTAGTGCCAAGTAGGTCTTAATCAAAGTGTACTAGGAGTGCCAGTTTGCCTCCTCCCAAATTGTCATTTTAGAGGTCATTTAATTAACCTTCTTTTTCATTCAATAGACCTCAGTAGGTTGGGTATTTTACCCCTGTGTATATGTCCTGAGAGGACAGCTTGAAGGTGAAGTTTGGTGTGGCCTGTGATTGGCTTACACTTTGAGAGCAGATTGCGCTTTTGGAATTCAATTTTTGTATGCCTCGAGGAGGCTTTACTGTGTAATTTGGAGCAAGTGCTCCAGGGTTTGATTGGGGTCTTCTGCCCCTTGGTTAAAATTTGTATATCGGAAAGTTGGGCTAGTTGCTCACGAATTGTGAACTCAGGGCTCGAAGCCCAAATTCTGTAATCTCTGTAATTGTACATTTCAAATTGTGTTTCGGCTACTAAGTACCTGTTCTTTGTTATTACTTAATTTTGAAAAGAAAATATAACCTTGTTAAATTTTACAGTAACTTTGATTCCGTAGTTTGAGACTCATTCACGCCCGCACCTTCTTTCACCTCTACCTACCACCAAAACACGGTAACAATTACCATTATGAATTTTGCACACCCCTCACAGACAAACCGATCATCACGACCATCGCTCTATATTTTGGACAACCCTGAATTTGGTTACTCTGTTCCTTATACTCAAAGTTCGTGATTTCAAATGTTCATTACGTCCCCAATTACAGTATTTCACAATACTCAGATCATTACCGGCTATGAATTTCAACTAAATCCAGCATTTTAACGTTTTCCCTGGCCGAGAATTACAGTACAATCTCAATTCCACGCCTGTCCCGTTATATCACAGCTGAGGCCTCTCATCCCCCAAGCTCGCTTGGCAGTTACATGAAACACCTGGTTTATTCACAGTTGACTGGCTTCTCAAAAATGCTCCCTTTAAACTCTGCCGGCATAATAAAACAAATACGATATTCTAACCAACAAAATGCACAGATTATGCTTCAAGATGCCCACACTAATCATACGCATCACCGATTAATACCGCTATGGATTTCTATGAATTTCTTTCCATTCCCAACATTATAAATATATACCTCGGGCTATCACGTCCCGGCTTCAATGACAGGACTCTAACCTGATTCGCACATCTCATCTCAACTCCTATAAAACAATCCTCGGGCTTCCGTGTCCCGGCTTCAATGACAGGTCCAACCTGATTCACAAATCTCATATCAACAAACTAACCTCTGTTTCCCAGCTCCACAATTATCATCGACAAAGAACTGGAATAAATCCTCACTAGAAATCTCGACGTCTCATATGGCACAATGCATTAATCATGAATAACTTCGCATAAATGATATCGTATTTAATAACTTGATTTTTATGAACAAAATGACTGAAACATTCTACTAGATCTTTTTATTGTCAGTCAGACACAGTTTAAAATGGGCATAGAAAAACGTTTCTCTCCGTGACCAAATTCATCACCCTAGGTTCTCACCCGACAGCGCGCTTCCACTCGATTGAAAATGAGTGACCATGGATTATTATTATTAACGTCAAATTGCAGACAGAAAATGTTTACGTCGAATGAACATCTTAATTCGCCATCACAAAATATAGGCAGTACACTTCACACGGATGACGATCTACATTGGACGTGATATCACTTCGGAACCCTATTCAAATAACTTTTTACAACATTATACGGCACTCGCAAGACTTCAAAAATTTATCCAAGTGGAAAATAAAACAAACGACTCTTTTTTCTTAGTCGTATTCTCACATTTACAAAACTGAGTAAGGATGACCACACTGCGTCGTATATCCCCATTCAAATACACTTTTTGAGATCACGAGACAAGCTATAAGAGGTAGTAAGATGGAAAGTCACCTACCTCATGTCGTCACGCCAGTGTTCGTCATAGGGCTCACCTGCGACCCTGGCATTTTATTTAGCCATTTTTACATTCATGGCTTTACAAACCATTTTTTTAACATTTCTTCAGGTTTCCTGGAATAAAGCATAAAAAAAAAGAAAATACCCTTCACTTGTTTGCTGAGTGCACACGATGGACTATAATTATTTCCGCACACGAATTACTTAATCACATTAGAATTTATTCAGTACTTTGACCGTCCTATCTGGTACCATTATTTCACTCAAGAAAACTATCTCCTCATGGAGTCAAGACATAGCCGCAATGGGTAAAATCTGCAGTTGAACTCAGTCTACTTTCGTTGTTTGATTTCGCAGAGCAGCTCAACAATTATCGTCCGCTTTGTATCACAAATGCCGGAGAAGGAGACTTCGTCATGGCGTCCCTTCATATATATAGCAGTTACCCCCTCTCTTCGGATCTCTCCCTTTGCCGCCAAGAAAATTTCTATAAATTTTCTGACTTACCTAAATTGTAATTTGAAGAGTTTTGAAAGTGACTACATGCTTGCTACATTCTGGCGGTAGTGTTCATGGACATTTAAAACGTTTACGGGTACGATTTGTGAGATGATTGACCTCCTTTGATAGGCACTATATTTTTTGACTTGGCTTGGTCACGCCATGTACACGCGCTTTGAAATAGTTCACAAAAATGACTTGAGATTCTTCCGCCGTTGACACGTGTGGCTGACGTCACGTACCCCAGAGCGTGGGACCGAAGGTAATCACCCCCTCGTCACGTGTCAAATCCATGCTATCAAGAATCCAACTTTTAAATGATTGTCGATTTATGCATAATGTTCTTAGGGCACAAAGGTCATGGGTTCAATATATAGATGTTTCTAAAGCACCTCTTAAAGTGTAACAGTGGAAATTGTACTTCTTTACGTTCATTATAAAAATATTTGAGGATGTAGGCCTAAACCTTTATTGTATGCGGTCAAAATATATAAACTGCAATGAACATAACTAACTTATTTCTTAGAAGGTAAATTAAAAATGACGCGGATTCTGCCCTCTTTATTTCATTATTTCCTGCCTCCTATCGCAGCAGTGATCGAGAGTGGATGGGAAAACTTCGCCCAACCTTCACGGGTTGTGACGTAGCCACAACGTCACTGCCCATCACCTGCCAGCCCGCGCACTTACAGTGCTGGGCGCCCGCGGGACGGAATGCCCTGCGTGGTCACCTCTGGTCGAACGACTGACACTCAGGAACCGTCATCGGCTATATTGGCTGTCACTCGGCTCATAGAGCCGAACGCATCGTGTCGTCACAAGTCCCGTTCACCTTTGATTCTTTGAGAATTTTGGAGTGAAATTATTAATTAAACTAGTTTATTATTTAACTAGGGGCTGCCTGGCCGACGCGGTAAAGGCGTACTCGGTTCATCCGGAAGGATATGGGGTCGATTCCCCGACAGGAAGTCGAAAAATTTAAGAAACGAGATTTCCACTTCCGGAGATGCACATAGCCCTGTGGTTCACTCAGCCTACACCAAAAATGAGTTCCATCTTAATTTCTGCCGGCAAAGGCGGCCGGGCGCAGAGCCAAGGCCGCACTAGATAGAGGGCCACAAGGCTCGGACCGTGACGTCACGAGAGTGGCTGGCGTTCAGCATGGCAGTGTACGGCCCGCTTTCGCTTTCACCATGATATTGTTCATTTATTCAACCTTAACGATGTCATCGAACACTCCTTCAATTGTGGCTTTACTTAGGCGTGTACTGTATACTAAACGAGGTTTATGCGGGGAGAAAACTGGCGGGGCAGTTTATGTACATTTCCGTACGTAAAGTTAAGCTGACATCTGTCATTTGTAACGGAACACGGTTTCATATAAAAGATTAGAACCCATAATACGTATAAAAATAATGTTATTAGGCAGATACATGATGGAAAATCACAACAATAGTCTGGAACTTTTCTTGGAAATTAAGCTTCAACTTAAATCTTACCTAAAAATTTTATAAAAGTTTATAAATATTTCTTTTTTTGAGGATTTCTTCTTCTTCTTAACCGTGAGTTTGTCTATGATAACTTTTCTATTGTTATTCAATAATATATTACAAAAGATGTATATACATTTGTCAACGAAATGTTTAAAACTACTTCTACAATCACTGCATGTTTTAAACATGACATTTTCGTTTACCAGAACATTGTTGACAAGCGAAATCAGAATGTTTCTCTGAGAATCCTCAGGTAAAAACATTAGTAAAGAGGTTTATATTTTGTAGCTCTAAAGGAGTTGGGTACAACACTTTCTGGTTCAGGGCAGGAACAAGCCAAGGCCACACTAGATAGACTCAGATAGATATTTTTCTGTCTGACTCAGGGTTCTCAAAGTCAGGGTAAGTTGTCACCATGATTAAGCCAGTTATTTCTTAAGCTTTCAAATAAATGAACAGTTTCAAACATTTATTTTTTGTGTTTCGTCAAATGGGTTTTGAAAAGTGGTTTGTAAATTGCTTTTGTACAGCTTTTCAAACATTTTCCTACTAACACTGTTATTATCAGAAATTATCCGTACTGCCTTATAACCTATAGGCCTATCTGTTAATACTTTAAAGACTTGCAAAGTTAGTTCTTCTAAGAAATGTCACGTTAGGTTCTTAAATGGAAACAAATCAACAACGTCTTTATTTTTTTAAGACTGGATGACAACATAAAAGTTTGTGCAGTTGTAGCTAATGTAGTGTTATTTTCTCCACTTTTACTACTAAAAGCAACTCCCTCTACCTTTCTTCCTACAGGCTGTGAACTAGCATCGGGAGATAGTGGGTTCGAATCGCACTGTCGGCAGCCCTGAAGATGGTTTACTGTGGTATTCCATTTTCACACCACGCAAATGCTGGGGTTGTACCTTAATTAAGGCCACGGCCGCTTCCTTCCAGCTCTTAGGCCTTTCCTATGCCATCATCGCCATAAGACCTGTCTGTGTCGGTGCGACGTAAAGCCGCTAGCGAAAAAAAACCCCACCTTTCCTCCTTTATAGTTCAGCTCAGGTTTTACGTAGACTCCATCCAACATGTTACAAAATCTTTCATGCTCATTTAAAATTTTAGTTTCTTTTTCAATTCCAATGTGAATCATCTATACCCGAATTTCCCGTGCCTAGTTTTGACGTAAAAGACTGCAAATACACAGGGTGAGGCATTGTAAGAAACGTTGACTGTCTTATTTCTCTTTTACGCCCCAGGAAATGCGAAAAATATTGAAGTGAACCATATTATTAGTATACAGGAGTAAGATACTTTCTTTGCAAAGGCAAAATGTAACTGTTCCGTACAAAATTATAATTTATCAGTAATGATACACTCATCAACTTCACTTTCAATTTCATCGATTATTTTGTGCAAAGTTTCTATATTGTCGTGGACAGTCACTTTTGAGTCACAAGCAGCACTAAACAGGAAGTTGCAAATACTTTTCAAATTTGACCATTTAAATATTTTGCCTCCGTCACTTAATGCACGTATATCAGGGTTACCATTCATGAAAATATCGTGTATAATGGCTCTAAAAATCAGGAACGTCGTTTAATGTTTAAGAAGTGCCAAATTTCGGAATATTTCCCTCAGTCAAATAAATTTTGAAAATACAGAGACTTTGGCTGTTAAAATTGACAAAAACTTATCAAAATCTAATTTGCGTTTAATACTGAAATTACCCTTAACGCCATCGAAGTCCTTGATCTTGTCATCTTCTTCCTCAGCTTTCTTTCTTTCTTTCTTTCTTTCTTTCTTTCTTCCCGTTTTTCAATTTCTTCGTGTCTTTGAATAGGAGTTTTGCTCGGTGTTGGAAGATTTTTAGATAGATATGCAGGCACATTTTCAAACTTAGGAATAGCGTCGTTTGAGGGTTTTAAATGGTTAGGTTTTACAGTTAAAACAGACTCATCAGGTCTTTTAACAGAATCGTCCCTAATTACGAAACTTTTGTCGAAGTGTTTTATGCACACAACTGAGCTTGCTAAAGGGACGAATTCGGTTCGATGGATGGCTATGATCCACTTTTGTTTCCGAAACAAGTCGGTAGGAAATTTTAACACTGAAATATTAGGCTGTTTTGAACTATAGTTGATTCTACAACCAGTTATTCAACACGACGTGGCCATAATTCACAATGTTCACACACGTTTAAATCATTCAACGCCATCGATAGCCTCACTGCTGCGAGGTTCAGATCAGCCTACAAGTCACTGGCGAGAAGTGAAGCAGCCGGCGACTTCTGTGACGTAGCGCCCGAAGTGGAGGGGGAGCCTTATGGCCTGTCTATCTAGTTGGCCTTGGTAGAGCTAACCACTTTGCCCCATCAAGTTACAGATAGTGGAAGCCTTTACTTTCCACCCCTCCAAGGGCTTTCATGGCCTGTATAGAGAAAACTTCTTTTATTATTTAATTGTAAAGTAGTCATGAATAACTTGGTCAGCTCAATATGTTCTACATGCCTTAATTATAGAAAACAGAATCGTCATTTTAAGATGAAACATTCAAGTGAAGCAGTGATATTTACATGTGACTTTGCATCTACAGTACTTTATGGGCTTTTATCATTCTTAACGATAATATGAATATTTGTAAGTAGATGTATGTGTTTCATAGTAACATTAGCCACTTATTTTCTCTTTAGGATGTTAGAAATAATGAATGTGTATCAAGTAACCGTTTACAAATTGGACACGTAGTAGCGTTGCGAGCGTTCAGTTTTATCTTCTTGTTATTTATCTGGGTCGGATTTTCCCTAGAACTCGGCGAGGGATCCGACCTCTACCGCCTCAAGGGCAGTGTCCTGGAGCTTCAGACTCTGGGTCGGGGAATACAACTGGGGACGATGTCCAGTACCTCTCCCAGGCGGCCTTGCGGGGATGGGAAGATTGGAACGGAAAGACAAGGAGGAGGGAAGAAGGCGGCCGTGACTTTAAGTTAGGTACCATCTCGGCATTTGCCTGGAGAAGAAGTGGGAAACCACGGAAAACCACTTCCATGATGGCTGAGGTGGGAATAGAACCCACATCTACTCAGTTGACCTCCCGAGGCTGAGCAGACCCCGTTCCAGCCCTCGTACCACTTTTCATATTTCGTGATAGAGTTGGGAATTGAACCTGAGCCTCCGGGGGGGGGGCAGCTAATCACACTAACCACTACACCACAGAGGCGGACTTATTTTTATCACTGAGCCTGTAATTCTGTTGACAATACACTCTGAGCTCAAGGAAAGTGTTTTTTTTTTTGCTAGTGGTTTTACGTCGCACCGACACAGATAGGTTTTATGGTGACGATGGGATAGGAAAGGCCTAGGAGTTGGAAGGAAGCGGCCGTGGCCTTAATTAAGGTACAGCCCCAGCATTTACCTGGTGTGAAAATGGGAAACCAGGAAAAACCATCTTCAGGGCTGCCGACAGTGGGATTCGAACCCACTATCTCCCGGATGTAAGCTCACAGCCGCACCCCTATAACCGCACGGCCAACTCGCCCGGTGAAAGTGAAAGTCCTTAGTTTTGGAAAGCTCAAGCAGATGGAGGGTCCTATCACAACGACGATGCACGAACTTAGCCGATGACGGCTCCTGAACGCCAGGCGCTAGAACGGAGTCCAGTTACTGGGAGGCGATTGGGTTTCTCCTCGGTGCGTGAGAACCTGTCCGATTTCTTCCTTCGTTCTGGTATTCCTGTTTCGTTTTTAAAACATATTTGTTTAGATGTTTTACGTAATTCATTGTCAATGGTAAATCACCATTCATACGGTATACGTGAAGAAAAATAAAGATTTCCTGATCGGGGATAGTTGTACAACAGGGGAATTTCAATTTTAAAAAAAAGAATATGTAAGGTCATTTTATCCTAAGATAAACAGTGTGAAAATTACGGTACCCCTTGTTCTTGGGCAGCTATACCTTGTGGATTCTCTCTCTTGTCCATATTAAGAGGACACATGAGATAATTAGAGTGGTTTGGGAAACAGAAAAAGTGCCAGATGATTGAACGCTGGCTACCATCTGCGCCATGTATAAGAAAGGGTCACGTTTCCATTGCAAAGCTAGCGAGTACATGATGTACAAAACACTCTCTATTGCTGTAACTATCTTGATATTAATAAACATTTTGACATACAATGAGTGGCCAAAAGTCACGAAAAGGTGTGTCCCATTAGAAAATGTGCCCTGTATGACCCCTGGCTGTTGCGGCTACGTGTGCCGTAGCGGAACAGTCTGTCACAGACACCAGTGTCGTGAAGATGGCAACAGACTTTGAACGTGGGATGATCAGGGCATGGGCCGTAGCTTGCGGAGATTACATGCAAATTCTGGTTTCCGAGGTCAGCAGTGTCGAGGGTGGATCTTCAATATCGCAGAGAGATTGTTACACCCCGCATAAACCGCCACACGGGAAAACTATAGGTGTTTGATGAATGGACATCACGTCGCTTCCGCAGAACCATACTGGGCGCTCGTCGGGCTTGTGTGAGTCATATCACCGCCGAGTTGAATGTTGAGACTCAGGCATCCATTTCTACCAGGACTGTGAGGAGGCAACTGCACTGCATAGGCTTCACCAGCCGACGACCAACTTGTGTTCCTTTGCTGACACCTCGACACAGAGCTCAACGACGTGCATCGGCCCGCGAACATCGGGAATGGACCATGGAACAGTGGTGCGTGTGGTATGGTCCGATGATTCCAGGTTCCAGTTGTATCGAGCTGATAGGTGCGTGAGAGTGTGGCGTGTGACCCATGAAGCTATCGGAACATGCGTGTCAACAAGCTCGTGACCAGGCCGGAGGTGGCTCAGTTCTGGTATGGGGAGCGTACCCATGATAGCAATTGGGCTCGATTGTCCGGCTGCAGGGAGCGCTGACAGGAGCACGTTATGTGGGCATTCTTTCAGACCATTTGCATCTCTTTCTGGCCCTAGAGTACCCTGATGGAGATGGCATATTTCAAAAGGACAATGCGCCATGTCACCGCTCCGTCGTGGCACGCAGGTGGCTGGAGGAGCACTTCAGTGAAATTACGACCATGGATTGGCCCTCTAGTTCCCCCGATCATAAACCAATAGAGCATTCATGGGATGCTGTCAATGCTAGTGTTCGCTTCATGAACCTCGTACTAACTACACAAGACCAATTACTGTAGGTAGCAGTGGAAGATGCGTGGGTCCAGATCCCTCCAGAATGATCCCAACACCTTATAGAGTCGATGCCCTGCCGTTTCGAGGGCTCGTTATTAACATCACATTCAGTGTCTTCCAGTGACTTGGCCACTTGTGTTGTTACTGCAGATAGAGCCAATGAATGTAAGCGAAATGCCATTTTCCTTATTGATCATGCAATGTGAGTTCGGTTTGAGAACTTGGTGAGGCCTACACATAATAACAAGTCTCGCTTGGCAGCAAAGCAAAGAGCGGGCGAACTTGCTGAGAGAAGATGCGACACGCTATGTCCCTGATGTGCGTTAGTCTACTAAGATACCACTGCTCAGCCCGCAGGCCTGCCGATTTACGTGATAATGCGTAATGAGCGCAATAAATCCTGTCGGTTGTTATTCTTAGCTTTCAAGACCGGGTCCGCTATCTCACCGTCAGACGGCTCCTTTGTTGTTAGTTGAGGACTTCGAGCATACAAACAGATAGAGAGGGCGCTCCCTTTGTTTCTACCGGCCAAGCGTGGCACCAAAACATCAACTCGGAACGATCAGCTGATGTATGGCAAAACAAGGCGGTCTTCCATAAGAAGAGCATTTTGGAGTGATTTTAAATCCCGAGTCAAGCGTGCTTCTCATGATTAATTGATTTAAACAATTGAAAATGGTGATAAAATTCAATTTCCTTGGAATATTTCCTTTCCGTTTTGTATGAAATGTGTTAAGTATCACTATTTTTGTGTAAAATTTGGGTGTGTTTATATATCAGTTAAGCGATACGGTGGTGTGATTAGGCCTTATGTGGTAAACCTAGTTTTGTTACTTGTCTTCTAATTTCATAAGTTTAATTTTCTCCTTCACATTTATCTAAAACAGTTCTTTTTAGAAGTATTGTTACAGTTCTGGAAATAATAAACTCGACAAAACATACCAAACCTGCATTTCTAATACTGCGGATATTTTTCTGGTTAAGTCTTATAAGTCGAGAAACGTGGCCGATAATTACGCAATCGGACCCATTACACCTAGAATAATTTTATCGTCAAAGAAACTTTGAAGGTACTAATACTTAATGCCCCTAAGAAAAGCTATCACCAACATCACGCTTATTCACATTTAGTTTATAGATATACCGTGCAGTTACGTACATTGATGATTATTGTTTTACAAGGCCTAACATCTGGGTTATCAGCCACTATCGGATATGAATAAGTACACACACCACAAGTTGTTCAACTGTTCTAAATGCTCAGGCTATATCAAACTATAACTGAGTTAATGAAGCCTAATGAGATGCATCATTCGCAAAACTATCCTTAAAAATGTACCATAATTTACAATATGATGAAAACAGGAAGCCATGTAGGCTATAACTCACCAGAACAGCCAGTCAATACATGTATGATACAAGGCAGGAAACAAATATTTACATGTAAGTTATACGCCATTCTTCTCCAGAAATGTTGTGAAAGCGTGAGAACTGCATGTATTGAAAATATTATCCCACAGGAGATCTTTAACGTGCCAGTAAATCTACCGACACGAGGCTGACGTATTCGAGCACCTTCAAATACCACTGGACCTGGAACCAACCCTGAGATGCAGGTAAACATCCGTGACCTGGCCGGGAATCGGACCTGGTGCCTCCAGGTAAGAGTCAGGCACGCTACCTTTACACCGCGGGGCGGGGATAATTAAACTATACCGAACCAAAAACCAAACCTCATGCCACTACAGCCCTTGCGGGGCCTTGGCCTACCAAGCGACCGCTGCTCAGCTCGAAGGCTTGCGGATTATGAGGTGTCGTATGGTCAGCACGACGAATCTCCTCGGCCGTTATTCTTGGCTTTCTAGACCGGAGCCGCTATCTCACCGTCAGATAGCTCCGCAATTCTAATCACGTAGGCTGAGTGGACCTCGAACCAGCCCTCAGGTCCAGGTAAAAATACCTGACGTGGGCGGAAATCGAACCCGGGGCCTCCGGGTAAGAGGCAAACAAGCTACCCCTACACCACGGGGCCGGCGAATTAAACTATATGTAGAATATTTCATTCAGTCCTAATGGCACAAATAAACATGTTAATATCCATGTACTCGTAAAGGAGAAGAATACAAGAATACTCTCTTTTTCTGGCAGCCTAAATACTGTATGTAATCATGTCAGTGTCTTCCGTTACAGATTTTAATCCTTACCTGTGAAAAGATATCTTACTCCCCTTTTCAAATCTCTGACTGCAATTGTAAGCAACACAAGATGTGACCATTTTTGCTATATTCCTTCAAATTGACGTACTTTACTTATCACATTTACGAAAATACGTGCTTTCATATGTTTGTAATACATTACAATTATATAGAAAAAGCCTCGTACGTCGATAATGATTACTTGAAATTTCCCGTTGACGCCGACAGTCCGAGCATATTCACCATAGGTGCCCAACATCAGCTGATTTGATCTTGGCGCCGTGTTCTGCCGGCAGCGCCCTCTCTATCTATTTGTATGCTCGAAGATTGAGGAGAGTGCCGATAGCAAATGTATGTTTGTTGTGGGAGAGAGCTGACGCTTACTGGTTTGCACACGCACTGAAAAAGAAAGAAAAAAAGAAAACACAGTGGTCTAATACGTCAGGTGTGTTTAGCACAGAGCCCCTCACGGAGGGCTCTGTTTTGTGTCAGCCACTGACCCATGCTGTTGGCGCACGCGACGCATTTGAGGTTATACCTCTTTAGTTACGATCGGTTGGTGGCGTTCAAACACATTGCTTCGTGAGTACAATAAAATCTCTTGCAACACTCCTCTACCTAACCATAGAGACATCAAGGACCTTCACAACTATACACTGAAGTCTCGCTACCCTTCAGTAGTCACAAGCAAGGAGCTGTCAGAAACAAACGTTAGCCTAGGAGAGAAATGGAAGAACCAATGGGCACATGTAGCTGCAAGGCGGTTCAGGCTGCTCAATCCATATCATGCTCCAGGAGGCTTTGATCTACCTCGCAGGACTTGGTCCGCACTGAATCGGTTTCGCACAACACATGGCCGATGTGCGTACTCTTTTCATGAATCTGGGGCTGGTTCGAGGTCCACTCAGCCTGCCTGAGAACGTAGAGGCCTACCGTGAATTCGAGAGAATAGAGTTACCAGCCAGAATTTCAGCACATGATGATATTTTGTGATTAAAATTATTAACAAAACGTTCACTTCTGCGAAATATAGCATCATTTTCTTGAAAGTTTCCATTCTTAATATTTATTTGAAAGTCACTGGGCTCATACCCGGCAATTCAAAACCATACACTAGCGTCAACAGATTAGTACTAAAGATGATAGCTAGCTACTTCACTTTCCTACATAATTTTTCAATTCCTTGGAATTAATGGTTTGCCTACACATATTTTTATTATAAAAAATTTGAGCCATGGTTATGCTCCTTAGACATCTGAAAGTTTCCCAAAGGCTCCTAAACGGAACCAGACTAGTGGCTAATTGTTAGAAGTATATACGCAAATTGTCTACATTTGGAAATAATAAGTGGAGGTAAATCTGGACAGAGAGCTTTAATACCCTCGAATTGACTTGACAATATCCGATAAAGCACTTCAATGTTTGTTTCAAGAGGCACCCATTTCCAATTCGCATGGCGTTTTGTATCACGATGAATGAACCTCAAGGGACGTGAAGGTCTCCATTTACCTCGGCCAGTTTTCAGCCATGGGCAGTTAAATGTTGCAATGTCTAGAGAGTGATATTTTAAAGTTTCGATAGTGCCAAAAGGTAATTGTGGCTGTGTGGTTTGGGAGATAGTGGGTTTGAATCCCACTGTTGGCAGAAGTGAGGATGGTTTTCCGTAGTTTTCCGTTTACATACCAGGCAAATGCTGTGGCTGTACATTAATTAAGGCCATGGTCGCTTCCTTCACACTTCCAGAGATTTGCTATTTGCTATTTGCCCTCGCCAACAATGGATCTACATTGCACGATCTCCTGGGAACGGGGCACATTGCGTAAAGTGTGCGTAATGTGAGGGCGAGTCACAAAGTTAAGTTATTCCTCAGAAACAGTGGAACGGAGCGCATCCTCTATAGCAGTCGTTCACAAACCCTTCTATGTCACTGAACCCTGATCAATAAAAACAGTGAAAGAGAGAAACCATGTTACGATTTTTTTTTACGTTTCAGTTCTGTTGGAAATCGACTCATGTCTTATTTGTAATCTCCTATTCATTCTAGTAAACCAATAAATTATTACATAATTTATTATAGGCCCGTATATATAAGACGTGTCTGTGTCGGCGCGACGTAAGGAAAATGGATGAAAAAGAAAAGGCATGTCGTATTTAAGGACATCCTTCAGAAATATTCACCCCACATGTCTTGATGGATTTCAACGAGTTATGATAATAACAACAATATAAATCGGGATTTAACAATCATCATCTAATCTCTAGATATGGGAAAATCTCCCAAGCAGATAAATTCAAATACCTAGGCGAAATTATACAACCAAACGAGATAAATCAGCAAGCAAACAAAGAAAGAATTACAAAATTACAAAAAGCATAGGCCTACAAAATTGTCCGGAGCAGACACAACAAAAATCTATATCCCAAAACGCAAAATTGTGACACTACAACACAGTTGTCAAACCAGAAGCCGTTTATGCATCAGGAATTCTGATAATTGTTTGCAGACCATAAATAAAAAGCATAGAAGAAAGAGGGGGAAGTTCTCAGGTAAATTCTAGGACCTAAATGCGAAAATTGTATTTGGATGAAAAGGAAATCACAGGGAATCTATCAAGTAACAGAAAAAAATCACAGACACCATTAGAAAAAGAAGATAAAAATTCTACGGTCACCTGATCAGGATGGATAACAATAGGCTAACAAAGAAAATACTAAATCTCGCATAAAATCACAACAACTGGCTTACAGAAATAAACAAAGCTTCAGGAAATTGGTAAGCTTATAAATGAAGAAATCTTGCAAGACAGCATTAATTCAGAAATCTCATAAACAAACACCAAATTGCTGATCAACCTAAAAGACAAGCTACACGATGGACGGAAGAACGCAAAAAGGAGCAGAGCGAAAGGATGAAGAGATTTTGGGAAGACAAAAAGAAACGTTGTGCTAAATAAGTTCACACACGCTCCTTAGTTGGGCATAACGAATAAAACGAGAACTAGATATACATATACTGTTTCAAGCTCATTTCAATGAGTTCGATCAGCACAATGGTAACGTGCCGGGGACTACAAAAGCAGTTCGGTGATCCTACAAGCTCCACCCGCAGTGCGAGTCCTGATTGTTCTGTGCTCTGCTGAAACCACAATGGAGCTACTCTCTGTCCCAGGAGACACCCAGCACTCCGCATGTGTGTGAACCGACATTCTCATACTCTCCACTTGTTCATTGTTAACACGCGAATAAAACATTAGCCTGAATGCCAAATTCATTCAGGAAACACACCCGAATATATTACGAACACCTGTATGGCAGAGTAAACGCCCTCGCCAACAATGGATCTACATTGCACGATCTCCTGGGAACGGGGCACATTGCGTAAAGTGTGCGTAATGTGAGGGCGAGTCACAAAGTTAAGTTATTCCTCAGAAACAGTGGAACGGAGCGCATCCTCTATAGCAGTCGTTCACAAACCCTTCTATGTCACTGAACCCTGATCAATAAAAACAGTGAAAGAGAGAAACATTGTTACGATTTTTTTTTCACGTTTCAGTTCTGTTGGAAATCGACTTATGTCTTATTTGTAATCTCCTATTCATTCCAGTAAACCAATAAATTATTACATAATTTATTATAGGCCCGTATATTTAGGTAGTAATAGGTTACAGTGCAAACTAATCGGATTATTAGCAACTATCTCTAGCCCGCTCCTCCATTAAGTAGCGAGAGAAATATAAATTCTAGGGGTGCGCCCCTAATGATTACTCAAACCTCATAGCACAATCGTTATGCAGGATAGTGTATACTTGTTATTCAGTTCGTTAAGTTTGCACACTTCTCTGACAGCACACATTAGTCAAATCTTGTTTGATGAAAGGTTCTGGTGTAATAGATCTAATCACAGCAGAACTGATGTATTCTACGTGTGTTAAATGAAACGCGTGCTTGATACAGACGGCTTTTTCACTATCGACATCAACTATCAAGATATAGAACTAAAACTATCTGTTTTGCTACTTCATCACACTCATCACAGTGGCCTTACGTTAGGTAGGTACCGTCCCGACGTTTTCCTGGAGAATATGTGGGAAACCACGGAAAATCACTTAGAGGATGGCTGAGTCGGTAATCGAACCCCGTCTACACAATTAAAGTCTGGAGGCTTAGCGGACCCCGTTCCAGTTCACGTACCACTTTTCACATGTCGTGGCAGAGCCGGGAGTCAAACCCGGGCCTCCGAGAGTGGCAGCTAATCACACTAACCACTACCATAGGGGCGGACAACAGATCGAATTAATGGCCTAAAATTCAAATTTAAACATGACTATGCCATGGATGTGTTTCTTTATCAGAGGTGACTGTGCATAAGTTCGATTCAATGTGAAAAAGCTGTACTCTCAAATCAGGTTCTGCGTTAAGTCTGCTCCTATGTAAAGTGTTGCGTGCAGAATACCATGAAAGGTTTACAACCCAGAAATATGTTAAAATGAAAGGGAGTACCTTTTTAACAGCTCGGTCGGAAATTTCGGGATATTCCCCCTTTTTCTACAAGTTACTTTACGTCGCACCGACACAGATAGGTCTTACGGCAACGATGAGACAGGAAAGGGCTAGGGGTGGGAAGGAAGCGACCGTTGCCTTAATTAAAGTGCCGGCCTGAGTAGCTCAGACGGTTGAGGTGCTGGCTTTCTGACCCCAACTTGGCAGGTTCGACCCTGGCTCAGTCCGGGGGTATTTAAACGTGTTCAAATACGTCAGCCTCCTGTCGGTAGATTTACTGGCACGTAAAATAACTCCTTCAGGACTAAATTCCGGCACTTCGGCGTCTCCGAAATGCATAAAAGTAGTTAGTAGGACGTTAAGCCAATAACATTATTACTATCATCGTAATTAAAGCACATCCCCAGTATTTGCTGGTGTGAAAATGGAAAACCACGGAAAGCCATCTTCAGGGTTGCCGACAGTGGGGTTCAAACCCGCTATCTCTCAAATGCAACCTTACAGCTGCGCTACCCCTCTCGAATGATCCAGAACTCGGTGAATGTCAAGTTGTTAAACGTCGTGGTCAAGTCATGGCAGTTGTTCGCACTCTTACGTTGGTAAAACTGTAAGGATGAAACTGTGACTGGATCTCTCAACCAGTTGACATCATCGTCAGATTTCCTGAAAGTTCTGTGTAAGTCATGTAAGTGTCCCATGCTTTCGGCTGATATATTTTTATGCAGAGGAGCATCCGAGTGTCCGTTGTGGTGGTGGTGATCATTAACAGGAAGTACAACTGGGCAACCATCCTCTATTAACGCTAATCAAAGGGAAGAAAATGGAAGTGGTTCGATACTTCGAAAAATGAAGGTATGGCCTAAGGGCCATGAAGGGCTTGAAAAATGAAAGATTCTCTAGGATTCGCAAGCCTAATACCGTAGGGGAGTTTTCATTATAATGACAGGCCCGTTTCTTTTTGTTTTACAATTTGTTCTACGTTTAATCGACACAGATTGGTCTTATGCCGACGATGGGATAGAAAAGGCTACGAGTGGTAAGGAAGTGACCGTGGCCTTAATTAAGGTACAGCCTGGCGTGAAAATGGGAAACCATGGAAAGCTATCTTCAGGGTTGTGGACAGTGCGGTTCGAACCCACTATCCCCCCGAAAATAACGCAGCCACTTGCTCAGCCTATTTCTTACAGCCAGTCACAATCGATTTGTTTCTCGCGTCGTACGACTTTGGTCTCGCCCATGTACAGTACAACAATTCGATTTTCACCTATGTTACAGTGACAAAACGCCTAAATCTAGCGCAAAAGCTGAATTTTGAAAGAAAATCCTTTCTTAGTGCACCTGAAGCGCAAGAGATCAACCTACGTTCCTAATTTCAGCTCACTAGGTCTTTTGGGTCTGTAGATATCGTCCGTCTTTGTGGTGTAGAGGTTAGTGTGATTACCTGTCACTCCCGGAAGTCCGAGTTCGATTCCGGGTTCTGCTACGAAGTTTAAAAAGTGATACGAGGACTGGACGGGGTCCACTCAGCCTCGGGAGATCAACTCAGTAGATGAGTTTCGATTCCCTCCTCAGACATCTTCAAAGCAGCCTTCTCCAGTCAAATTATGTTACGTAACTTAAGGCCACGGCCGTTTCCTTCCCTCTTCCCTGCCTATCACTTCCAATCATCCCATCCCTTCACAAGGCGCCAGTTCAGCATAGCATGTGGAGCCCCCTGCGCGAGGAGCCCTCCCCAGTTGTAACCCCCGACTTAAAGTCTCACGCTCCAGGACACTGCCCTTGATGCTGTAGAGGTCAGATCGCTTGCTGAGTCCGAGGGAAAACCAACCCTGGAAGGTAAACGGGTTAAGAAAGATTGAAAAGAAGGAAAAAATTAAGTATACTTCAATGATGTTACTACATTAATCCATTCATTCCTTCATTCACTCAACAATTATCCAGCAAGTCAGCGGGATCTACTCAGCAAATGGTCGAGCCAAGCCACTTTAAACTTGCGATGAGAGGGATTGTCTCTAATGTTTGCAGGTAGCGAATTCCATGACCTGGAAACAGAGATTATGAAGGAGCGGCTGCTAGCGGCAGTGCGTTTACAGGTATGGCAAGAGAGGAGCCAGATATCGTATTGTGGTCATGATAGGACGAGAGATGAAAAAAGGTGAAGGCACATCGTTGGGAGTATTAGTGGAACGTATTTTATGCAGAAGTGATATCATGCGATGTTCACGACGCTGGTTCACTCGAAGCCACGACAGCTCCTTATAATAAAGTGATATATGAGCATCATATCGCAGCATTTTACGCTGTTGTTCAGGCTCCGATCCATTTCCTTGCTACTGTCTCAGGATATTTCAAACAACACAGTGTCACAATAGTCAATTATACGCAGAATCAGAGGGTGAATTAGTTGTATTTTAAGTCAAACTGAGAATGCATCACAGAACCGTTTCAGTGGATATAAGGATTTACGTTCTTTATTACACGTGCTTATAACCTGTTGAGTTCAATTGAGGGTCTCAGTGATAATAATTGATGGTTTTACAAATCTGGCAACCAAATGTTCGAGTAACCGATTGAGCTGGTCCATTGAGAGCTGGCATCGGGGAATGTGAAAGAAATATCCGTCAGCAATAACTGAGCGTAGGCAAGTCCTGTGTTACATTAATTCTCTAACTTCATTAAGTCCATTTCCTATCTTCAGCTGTAAATCTACAGCATACTTACAAAGTCAATAGTTGTCAAGGTGAACCACTCCTTAGCCAGACAATTTAATGATACAGTATTTCAAACAGCTATCGCACTAATGTTTTACGTACTGTAATAGTCGTGGATTGCAAATGTCACTTCCTGCATCACTAATTGTGAGAGAGTGGTTCATCCTCTCGCTATGAATCTGTCGTCTTGCTTGTGTGCATGAGTTTTCTAGTTTCAAATATCTTGCCGTCGTTTCCTTCGTTGTGAACTTGTATGAATTGATTTTCTGTCTGTAAGTAGTCTGTTAAGTTACCGATGGATCAATACTGACTTCTGTGACATTCGTTTGGGAGGTTACTAGCAAGCGTACTTTTGCTTTGTCGGGTTGCATTGATGATGACGAAGATTTTCTTGATCATCAGCGAATCGTCAATTTGTGCTCTCTAAGTCCACAAACTTGCACACTTTTTTCCCGTGCGACTGAAATTAATCGCTAGGTCTGTGAATGCTGTTCTTAAGAAATTTTAAGCATCCAAATACAATCTTGGACCTCGGTCCAAATACTTTCCTTAGTATCTGCCGTTACATTTTCTCGATATAGTAAGTACAAAAACAGATCTGGCCCAGGGGCTATTGCGCAAGATGGCCGCTATACATGGGCTCTTATGGGACTAACTCCTGGGACCTCGGCAAGGGGCATGTGGGCAAGATGGCGGCTATATATAGGCGCTTATCAAATCATTCACTCCTGATCTGCATTTAGGGCAGTCACCAAGGTGGCAAATTCCCTATCTGTTGTTTTCCTAGCCTTTCCTTTAATGATTTCAAAGAAATTGGAAATTTATTGAACATCACCCTTGGTAGGTTATTCCAATCCCTAACTCTCCTACCTATAAACGAATATTTCCCCCAGCTTGTCCTCTTGAATTCTAGCTTTATCTTCATGTTGCGATCTTTCCTACTTTTAAAGACATCACTCAAAGATATTCGTCTACTGATGTCATTCCACGCCATCTCTCCTCTGACAGCTCGAAAAATATCACTTAGTCGAGCAGTTCGTTTCCTTTCTCCCAAGTCTTCCCAGCCCAAACATTGCAACATTTTTGTAACGCTACTCTTATGTCTGAAATCACCCAGTGCATATCGGGCTGCTTTTCTTTGGATGTTTTACAGTTCTTGAATCAAGTAATCCTGGTGAAGGTCCCATACACTGGAACCATACTCTAGTTGGGGTCTTACGAGAGACTTACCTGCCCTCTCCTTTACACCCTTACTACAACCCTTAAATACCCTTATAACCATGTGCAGAGATGTTTATCCTTTATTAAAAATCATATTTATGTGATCACCCCAATGAAGATCTATCCTTATATTAACACCTAGGTACTTACAATGATCCCCAAAAGGAACATTCACCCAATCAATGCAGTAATTAAAACTATGAGGACTTTTCCTATTTGTGAAACTCGCAACCTGACTTTTAACCCCATTTATCATCATACCATTGCCTACTGTCCATCTCACAACGTTACCGAGGTCATTTTGCAGTTCTCACAATCTTGTAACTTATTTATTACCCTGTACAGAATAATATCACTTGCAAACAGCCTTATCCCTGATTCCACTTCTTTACACATATCATTGATATATACATAAGGAAACATAAAGGTCCAATAATACTGCCTTGAGGAATTCCCCTCGTAATTATTACAGGGTCAGATAAAGCTTCGCCTACTCTAATTTTCTGAGTTCTGTTTTCTAGAAATATAGTGACCCATTAAGTCACTTTTTTTTCTTGTCCAATAGCACTCATTTTTGCCAGTAGTCTACCATGATCTACCCTATCAAATGCCTTAGATAGGTCAATCGCGATACAGTCCATTTGACCTCCTGAATCCAGGATATCTGCAATACCTTGCTGGAATCCTACAAGTTGAACTTCAGTGGAATAACCTTTCTTAAACCCAAAGTGCTTTGTGTCAAACCACTTTTTAATTTCGCAAACTTGTCTAATATAATCAGAAAGAATGCTTTCCCAAAGCTTACATGCAATGCATTTCAAACTAACTGGCCTGTAATTTTCAGCTTTATGTCTATCACCCTTTCCTTTATAAACAGGGACTATTATAGCAACTCTCCATTCATTTGGTATAGTTCCTTCATGCGAACAATAATTAAATAAGTACAGATAAGGTACTATATCCCAACCAATTGCCTTTAGTATATGCCCAGAAATCTTATCAATTCCAGCTGCTTTTCTAGTTATCCACTTTTGTATCTTACTGTAAATGTCATTGTTACCATAGGTACATTTTAATACTTATTTTTATTAGTCACTTCCTCTATCTGGGCATTATCCTTGTAACCAACAATCTTTACATACTGCTGATTGAATACTTCTGTCTTTTGAAGATCCTCGCATACACATTTCCCTTCAATGATACCTGGAATGTCCTTCTTGAAACCCGTTTCTGCCTTAAAGTACCTATACATACCCTTCCATTTTTCACTATTTTGTTTGCTATCTGCTTACGTCGCACCGACACAGAGAGGTCTTACGGCGACGACGGGATAGGGGAGGCCTAGGAGTGGGAAGGAAGCGGCCATGGCCTTAATTAAGGTACAGCCCCAGCATTTGCCTGGTGTGAAAATGGGAAACCACGGAAAACCATCTTCAGGGCTGCCGATAGTGGGATTCGAACCCACTATCTCCCGGATGCAAGCTCACAGATGCGCGCTCTAACCGCACGGCCAACCCACCCGGTCACTAAAATTTGTATGACCACCATATGCTTGCCATCATGTTATCCTTAGCTGACTTCTTTGCTAGATTCAATTTCCTAGTAAGTTCCTTCAATTTCTCCTCACTTCCACAGCCATTTCTTACTCTATTTCTTTCCAACCCGCACCTCCTTCTTAGTCTCTTTACTTCTCTGTTATAACATAGTGGATCTTTACCATTCCTTACCACCTTTAAAGGTACAAACCTATTTTCACATTCCTCAATTGCTTTGATCCCATAGTGTATATTTTTTTACCGTTTTCCAACGATCATAGTTACTTTTTAAAAACTCCCTCATGCCTGTTTTATCAGTCATATGGTACTGCCTAATAGTCCTAATTTTAATACCTTCCTTTCTTTCACATTTATTTTTAACTACGACAAAAACAACTTCGTGATCACTAATATCATCTATTACTTCGGTTTCTCTATAGAGCTCATCTGGTTTAACCAGCACCACATCCAAAATATTCTTCCCTCTAGTTGGTTCTATCACTTTCTGAAACAACTGCCCTTCCCATATTAACTTATTGGCCATTTGTTGTTCGTGCTTCCTGTCGTTCGCATTACCTTCCCATTTGACATTTGGTAAATTGAGATCACCTGCTACTATCACATCCCTTTCCATATCGTTTCCAACATAGCTGATTAGAAAGCAGGCCCAGGGTAGGATAGGCGGTATACATAGGACTTGAGGAGACGATCTAATGCGCAAGATGGCGGCCACGAGCAACTTCCTAGTACTAGGGCCCCCGAGGCTAGATGGCTGTTATACATTGGTCAGATGAGACTAACTTTAAGAGGGTAGACCAGGAGCTAATGGTGATACATTGTTCTTATAGGGCTAACTCTACAGCGCTGCCTCAGGGGCACACAACTTGTAACTTATGACCTATTAGTTTTATCAGCCTGACATTCAAGAACTGGGGCAAGTGATATTATGCAAGGTGGCTGATATACTATACTCTCATAGGCCAAACTCTAGAGAGCTACCTCAGGGGCTTACAACTTGTAACTTATGACTCATTAGTTTTATCGCCTAACTTTTGGGTACTGAGGCAGGGGCTACTAGGCAAGATAGCTGCTGTACGCTGGTTATATTAGACTAACTTTAAGGAGCTGGGCTATCGTTCATCCTTCTGTCCGGTTGCCCTTCCTAACTTCTGTCTAGCGCAGGTGATCTTGCGTATACATGAGCTCTGATGGGATTAACCCGGAGAGAGCTGCACTAGGGCTCTCGAGGAAACATAGTCGCTCAAAGCTTGGAGGTATGCCGGTGTTAGGGTTACAAGCCAACCGAGATGTTAGAAACCACCATTAACACCACAGCGAGGGTTGCAATCTCGTCTTACTGAAGTGTAACCAGTACTCTACTCGCTCTGTGAGGGCTCTAACATCGACTAGTTAAAGCTTGGAGGTATGCAGGTATTAGGGTTACAAGCCAACCGGGATGTTCGAAGGGAGAAACCGCCATTAACACAGCAGCAGAGGTTTTAAGAGTATCTTACAGAAGTGTGCCAAGTACTCTACTCCCCCTGCGAGGGAGCGACCGCATAAAGGAAAAAAGAGCTAAATGGCGAAAGGGTTAAATGGCTAAAATGTCTAAAACTGCAAAAGGGTCAAATGGCAAAAGGGCAAAAAGGCCTAAGAGCTAAATGGAAAAGGGAAAAGAGCTAAATGGCTAAAGGGCTAAAGGAAAGAGGTCTAAATCGCTAAAGAAATAAATGGCAAAAGGGCTAAAGGGCAAAAGAGTTTACATTTTTCTAGTATTTAGGATGTCTCCCCTTATTCGAGCTAGAGACTGGCTCTACAGCTAGAGGCGGAGATAAAACCCTAAGGAAGGGAGAATGTGGGAAAAGAATATGAACCAGTGCAACTACTCAATCCACTGTGTGCTACAGAAGGATGACTTAGGTGAGAGTGAGGGGGAGGGCTGGTAATGTAGGAAGGTGTTTAGACTGCTGTACTGTCGAGAGAGATCTTACAGGTAAGGTCTTTACTTTGATGAGCTATTACTCAACAATACCTGCACGATTAAATTCTTGCTCTATTTCAAAAATAGTTCAAGATTCATCGCACAGATGGCCATCTAGAAGGCGCGCACTTCAACGGGACGGAGAAGGTGTACCCCCGGTACATTTTTTTTCACATCGTTATGCCCAACTGAGGTGCACGCTTGAACTTATTTAGCTGATGATTTTGCCTTCTTCTCTTCCCAAAATTCCTTCATCCTTTCACTGAAACTCTTCTTACGTTCTTCTGTCCAGGTTTTAATAGTTCTAGCTTTTGGCTCCGCGAAACAATAGTCATTAATCAGTGTTCTGAAAGCAGATCGGTTCTTCACAGTTTCCTGGTTGATGTTGATTTCCTGAAGATCTGATTATATTTCATTTAACCAGTTTTTCTTGACTTTCAGTGTGAGAGCAAGATTTACAATTCTTTTGGTCAGTCTATCATTGTTCATTCTGAGAATGTGACCACAGAATTTTAACCTCCTTTTCCTGGTAATGTCTTGAGATTTTTTCAGTATGGCAGTTGGGAGCATTAAGCTCAGATTGTTGACTTGTGAATTTTTCTGATTTCTCCAAACTTGTAACTAAGACATTAGAATTCATTATTATTATTATTATCTCCCTCTGTAGAGACTGGGCCGAAAATTTTCCGTAAACTTTTTCTTTCTTGCTTTTCTATATCTTTTATGAGTGATTTTATGAATGATTAAGGTTTGCGATGCGTATAATTCTTCAGGTTTCATTAATGTATTCTAATGTCTTAGTTTTGTTTTCCAAGATATTGATTTTTTGTTCTATGTGTGCCAAGTGTTTCGATATGCTTTCTGTAATTTAATAATTCTCTCCTTATTTGCTTCATGATTTAATCTAGAAGGTTGAATGCTTTCTCCAAGGTATTTGAATTTATTTACTTGTGAAATGTGACTAAATTTAGTTATCATAGCTTGCCCATCTAGAAACCGAGAGGCTCCTTCCATGTACTGTTTTTTTTCATATGATATTTGAAGTCCTGTTTTGGCAGCTATTTCATGTAGGTTTTCGAGGGAGTGGATTGCTTCTTAACTATAATTAGAAAGAATTGCCAGGTCGTCTGCAAAACATTGACACCACACGTGAATTCTGTACAATTCTGCACAATTCTCTGCAATTATTATTATTATTATTATTATTATTATTATTATTATTATTATTATTATTATTATCGTTACAGAGATTAAGTAGATGACAGAGGTAAAAGTAGGTGAGGGCATAAACGGATCTATCTACTACAAGCAAAAGATTAATTAAAAGCTTTAAGAATCAAAGTTATATTTCTTTTGGACTGTTTTATTTTCAAGCCAACTGTTAACAAAACCAGTCGCTCAGTGACAGTACAAGATTTCAGATACAGAATTAGTTGGTGAGTTTAGTTACAAGTTTGGAGAAATCAGAAAAATTCACAAGTCAACAATCTGAGCTTAATGCTCCCAACTTTTACAAATGTTACTTGAGAATTATTGCTCCGCACACTAAAGCGTCAAGGAGACAGGTCTCCCAATTTCATTTCATCTTCTTCTTCTTCTTCTTCTTAATCTGTTTACCCTCCGGGGTCGGTTTTTCCCGCGGACTCAGCGAGTTATCCCACCTCTACCGCCTCAAGGGCTGTGTCCTGGAGCCTCAGACTCTGGGTCTGGGATACAACTGGGGAGGATGACCAGTACCTCGCCCTGTAGGCCTCACCTGCTATGCTGAACAGGGGCCTTGTGGAGCGATGGGAAGATGGAAGGGATAGACAAAGAAGAGGGAAGGAAGCGGCCGTGGCCTTAAGTTAGGTAGCATCCGGGCATTTGCCTGGAGGAGAAGTGGGAAACCATGGAAAGCCACTTCCAGGATGGCTGTGGTGTGAATCGAACCCACCTCTACTCAGTTGACCTCCCGAGGCTCAGTGAACCCCGTTCCAGCCTTCGTACCACTTTTCAAATTTCGTGGCAGAGCCGGGAATCGACCCGGGCCTTCGGGGGTGGCAACTAATCACACTAACCACTACACCATGGAGGCGGACTCCCGAATTTCATTTACAGAGTATATCTATAAGAATAGAAAGCGCATTTATGCTCTGTGAATATGTAGGAGACTACGCTTAAAAGCTTATACCTTTACTGCCTTCTCACGGCAACCTTCAATAACCAGATCACTTTCAGGCCTCTCAAGGCACAACGTACATTTTACAATAAAAACAGAATTCACTGTCCTAAACTCTCACGGTCTAACCACTTTACAAAAAAACTAAGTTTTACAGGAGTATCGAACACTCATTATACCAGGCCTTTGCGGGTAGGAAAAGAACACATGTTAAAGTTACTGGCCCAAAAATCAAAATGCAGAGGAGGCGGACACTTGCACTCCTTGAGAACTGACACTTCGAAGTTTAAAATTCTAGTTGGACTCACGGCCCGATGTTGCGAAGGCTAATCCCATTCTACTGAGGTGACTAGATGGAGAAAGGCTACAGATACAAAACGGTTACAAAAGCATAGTCACCTCAAATACAAATTGATAGGGAAGTCGAGAGGGTGTCGCACTCTCTATTCCCGATTTTCGACTAAGTTTTTAGGCTAGTTTGAGGTTTACATTTGGAAAAGAAATTTACCTTATTGAAGATTGGAAATTAAAGCTACATTCTTAAAGGCAGGGAACCTTCCCCTCGGGTTAGCTTTCAGAGGCTATCACCTAGTTAGTACATTGCTGCCATTACCTTATTGCGCTGGACTGCTCGATGAAGGGCGAAATGCCCCCCGCCTCCACTATTAGCACCCACTCAGTACACTGGACAATCAAGAAGACAAGATAGCTCGAAAAATTGCCTGAGAGGAAGGTTCGAGAGAGATCTGGACTAATGCCCGACACACCCCCAATGTTTTATTGGATAATCAAATATGTAGAAGAAAATGCTGATTGGTTGAAAATTAAATACAGGAAATTTTCTATTGGCTACTTTTGAAGTTGGCGGAAGGAGGTCGAAGTGTTGACAACCTTAACATACCAAAAACAAAAGACAAGCAACTCTGTAACACAAAATTACTTTATCACTTTAGTAGCGACATCTGTTGACCAAAGTCCACATTTCTTGCTCTTCCTGTTTTAGTGTAAGATGTCATTTCACAAGGCGCTTGATTTAAATGAACGGGGCGGGTGTAGCCTCGCGCTTCAAATATGATTATTAAATACAAGGACTGGAATCAGAGATACGACTCTTCTTGTGGATAATGTTATAGAATAATAAATACGTTACAGAATTGTGAGTGACTGCAAAAAGTCCTCGAGAAAGTTGTGAGGTGGACAGCGGACTATGAATGGTGTGAAGGTGAACGGGATGAAAACTCCAATTGTAAGTTTCAGGAAGAAAGAGAAGTGCTCACAGTTTTAAGTGCCTCATGGGGATCGCTGGAAGTACCTGGGTGTAATGTAAAGGGTGATCATATTAACGGGATTGTAAATAAAGGTTACACATTTCTCCACGTGGTAACAAGGGCATTTTGGCTTTTCAGTAAGGCTGAAAAAAGCTCGCCTGGTGGCCGTGATCGTTAAGGCGGTGAAGTCTAAACCAAGCATCGTCAATCGAGAGCGGAATGCCTTCGGAGCCAGTTTGCTTCCCTCTCTTGAGAACGAGAGCAGCTTAGAGAGCAACTAGGGGAAGTGCATGACGTAGTACTCACTGAAGGTCAGTGGCGCGAAGGTATAGCCCTTTCAGACCGTGTACGCACACTTGTGCGGGTTCATATTTTACTTATGTCTGAGCTTATTTCACGTTTTCTTGGCACTAGACCGGACTGCAGTGCATGTGCGGGACACGTAGCATGTACTTCAGCTGTTTTTATTTAGTACTTGACCACCAGAGGGCAGGAAGAAGAGAGTAAAAATGCAGTTCATTAGCAAGATGGCGGGAAGCAGTAATGCCTAAAGTAAGTATTTCTTTATTGCATTCTTACTGAACCCTTTTGGTCCATATTTTGGGATACCTACCTTTCTTACCTATCAGCAAAGTTCATGAGGTCTCTCTTGGGTCGTATCGGGTTCTTCGTCACTTGCTGAGGTAAAGGCAGGGTTCAGTAATTCTAATCTATCTACTTTGAATGAAAGGTCTGTTTAAAAGATTCCAATTTATTCAGGAAATTCTGAAGCATTCTGATATATCAACGGTATTACTGAAATTACACATGTCCACTGGACACCACAATCATTTTATTACATATAAGGTTAGAACACTGGCGAGCCTTTGACGTGTCTGCCTGATGGGCATTCTTACTAGAAACCATTGTCTCATTTTTATTAAAGAAAGGAACGTCTGGAAATCCTTAAATTCGGCTTCCACGTGAGACCACATGTACCATCGTAGTGATTCGTTATGGTCCAGCCCTCGTAACACGAACTCTGGACTCTGGGTATAATTAAGGCAGTCCAATCGGTGTGTGCCACACAGTGGTTATACAACATGGACCCTTAATTGAATCGATGTGACCTGCGTCTATGTCATGGACCGACATCTAAACTTCTAAGTTACTTTAAAGTCATTGTGGATGATGACCGCAAGGAAAATGATGCTACAGTGGCATATGGCCCTAATCTAAGTCACTGAGGTTGATGGCCTCCTGACCATCCAAGTTTCTAGGCTGAAGGCTAAACACAATTAAATTACATCGGTTGATGACCAAAGTTTCCACTTTACTATCCCCAGCACATTCACTGCTCAATCAATCAAAGTTAAATAATTGCAACAATAGCAATGCTCACAAACTTTCTGGCAGTAAAATCCATTTCCTTCGGATATGTCCCCTTAATCGTTACTTTGTCATTTAAATATTCCCCAGAAAACAAACTAAGATTTCCAGAATGCATCTCCAAATTATTCGCTTGATTAAAGTTATTTCAAAATGCGGTTTCACTGAATTTAATAATTAAATAAATTTAAATGATTTAAAGAAATCTTAAAGAACAACAATTTCTATCTCCGCGGACTCTGGTTTCTTCACAAATTCCTACGCAGCTGTGATGTAAATTCAATCCTGTGATGTTTATCTGACTGGGAAACAATTGTTACATAATTCATGCCCAGTTATATATCTTGTCTCATGATCTCACACTTTAAATCTAATCTAATCCTAGCCATTATTAACACTTGGATATCCTAATAATCTAAGTACAAACCAAAAGCAACTCGCCATATAATTACGATGTCATATCTCGTCATAACATATTATAAAGTTTGCGCACCCTTCACAGACAATCAATCAACACTACCATAGCTCTATATTTCGGACAAGCCTGAATTTGGTCACTCTTGTTCATTATACTCGAAGTTCGTGGTTTCAAATGTTCATTACGTCCCCAATTAAACAAATTTACAGTATTCCACAACACTCAGGTTATTACCGGATGAAAATTTCAACTAAATCCAACATTTTAACGTTCTCCCCGGCCGAGAAATACAATCTCAATTCCACGCGTGTCCCGTTATCTTACGGTGAACCCCTTTCTGCTCAGGCCTCTCGTCCCCAAGTTCGCTTGGCAGTTACAGGAGACATCTGGTCTGTTCTACTTGACTGGCTTCTCAAAATACTCCCTTTTAAACTCCGCCGACATAATTAAACAAATACGATATTCTAACCAACAAAATGCACAGATTATGCTTCAAGATGCCCACAATAAATATACGCGTCGCAAATTAATACCGCTATGGATTTCTATATATTTATTTCCATTCCCAACATTATAAAATATTCCTCGGGCTTCCATGTCCCGGCTTCAATGACAGGTCTCAGCCTGATTCACAAATCTCATCTTGACTCACACGACAACTAACCTCTGTTTCCCAACTCCACAAATATCACCGACAAAGAACTGGAATAAAATCCTTACTAGAATTCATGACGTCTAATACTTACAATGCATCAATAATGAATAACTTCGCATAAAATGATATCGTATTTTAATAACTTGATTTTCACGAAAATGACTGAAACATTCTACTAGATCTTTTTTTTATTGTCAGTCAGACACAGTTTAAAATGGGCCTAGAAAAACCTTTCTCTCCGTGACCAAATTCATCACACTAGATTCTCACTCGACAGCGCGCTTCCACTCGATTGAAAATGAGTAACGATGGATTTCTTATATTATTTACGTCAAAATTACAGACAGAAAAATTTCACGTCGAATGAACATCTTAATTTAACATCACAAAATATAGGCAATAAACACACGGAAATGACGATCTACATTGGACGTGATATCACTTCGAAACCCTATTCAATAACTTTTTACATCATACGGCACTCGCAAGACTTCAAAAAATTTATCCAAGTGGAGAATAAAACAAATGACTCTTTTAGTCGTATTCTAACATTTACAAAAACTTAATAGGGGTGACCACTGCGTCGTATATCCCCATTCAAATACACTTTTAGAGATCATGAAACAAGATATAATAGGTAGTAAGATGGAAAGTCACATACCTTATGTAGTCACACCAGTGTTCGTCATAGGGCACACCTGCGACCCTGGCATTTTTATTTAGCCATTTTTACATTTCTGGCTTTACAGATTATTATATTTCTTCAAGTTTCTTGGAATAAAGCATAAAAAGAAGAAATGCCCTTCACTTTTTCTTGGAGCGCACACGATGGACTGTAATTACTTCCGCACACGAATTACTTTAATTATCACAGGAGAATTTATTCAGTACTTTGATCGTCCTATCTGGTACAATTATTTCCACTCGAGAAAACTATCTCCACAGGGAGTCAAGACCCCAGCCACAATGGCTAAAATCTGCGGTTGAACTTAGTCTACTTTTGTTGTTTGATTTCACAGAGCAGCTCAACACTTTTTCGTCCGCTTCGTACCATAAATGCCGGAGAAGGAGACTTCGTCATGGCGTCCCTTCATATTTATAGCAGTTACCCCTTTCTTCGGGTATCTCCCTTTGCCGCCAAGAAAATTTCTATAAATTTTCTGACTTAATTAAACTGTAATTACAAGAGCTTTGAAGGTGACTACATACTCGCTACATTTCTGGCGGTAGTGTTCATGGACATTTAAAAATTTATACGTGTTCGATTTATGGGATAAATGACCTCCTTTGATAGGCACTATATTTTCTACTTGGCTTGGGGCACGCCATATACACGCGCTTTGAAATAGTTCACAAAACTGACTTAAGATTCTTCCGCCGTTGACACGTGCGACTGACGTCACGTATCCCAGAGCTTGGGACCGAAGGTAATCACCCCCTCGTCACGTGTCAAATCCATGCCATCAAGAATCGATCTTCTAATTAAATTGTCAATTTTTTCATAATACTCTTAGGGCACAAAGGTCATGGGTTCAATATTAATCTACAAGCTTTACTGAATATCAGAATATAATCAATGAAGTATGTAAATTGTGTAGAAAATGTAAATTGTGAACTTACAACATCGTACGTAATACCACGAGGTTTTGAATGTTATACGCGGGTTAGGTTTCCTTACAGGCAATGCATGCAGGAGTGCTGGGTGCTGTCTCAAAAAGGACTGTGAAAGCAAAACTCGCACTCTACATGAGAAATGTAATTTATAAGATTTTAATTGTTTAAAATCGTTCCACACTGTAAAATAGAACATTTGATCATGTACATGTGCATATTCACATGTGCCGAATTGAAGTTTTTTATTTTTTATTTTTTGCAAGTAGTGAATGAAGTCCTGACAAGCACAATTGTGTGGGTTCTGTTTTTCAGCCGATAGGTCTTATTTTGTAAAATAAACTGTAAAAACATGTATTTGAGAGCATTTTAGTATATTTTTGACGTTTTGACACCTCCAGATTTCTTTCAGGTCTGACAAGTTGTTGCTACCAAAAGGGCAGTAAAAGCAAAACTCTTCCTCAATGTAGAAAATGTAACGTTTACTTGTGTTTGAACAAAGATTTAATTGTTTAAAGTTATTCCCCACTGTAAAATAGAACATTTGATCGTGTACATATGTATATTCAAATGCAAGGAGGTAATTTTTCCTTTTTGCAAGTAGTGAATTAAGTCCTGACATGCACAATTGTGCGGATGCTGTTTTTCAGATGTTAATTTTTATTTTGTAGAATAAACTAAAAATATATGTATTTAAAAGCATTTTAGTCAGTTTTTGACGTACAAACAAAAATTCACACCGCCAGTTTTCTTTGAGGTACATCTTTCTGGACAGGTTAGATTGCGACACAATGCGCGCGAACTCACTTGAGGTGACAGTAGTGTGTTCCCAACTTTATACTCACACCACACGACGTTCAAGCCTAGTCGTTAAATGTTGCATTTACTATGAAAGAGAGTTCAGCACAGCCAACAAGTTTCAAATCTTCAAATCTTCTTGGTAAGAAGAGTATTTGATACTTCAAGAAAATAACACACACGTTTTAATATGTAATAAAATACTGAATCACATTAAAAATTTAATCTGCAGCGGCCATGTTCCTTATGCCATTTCAACAAGTCTGATAAATATGAAGGCACAGCGTTACTAGAAAACTTTAAAATAACACATATGAGGATGTACGTACAATTCATATTATTCTCTTCAACTATACTTATAATGTTTGATAATTCCTCAGAGATGATTTATTTAAGCACCGGTTTGTATTTAACGCTATTGTTCATATCGTAACATTTCCGAGCGGCAAGGAGAATACCGGAACGGTATGCAACCCGCCTGTCTGCTGCTCTCTTGTCATGTGACTGACAGCCGTCCCGAGCGGAGCAAGTAACACCGGCTCCCTAGAGCAACTGAGGGATGACGTCTGGTCTAAACGGTCTGACATTGCGGTCAGCCGGGTCGAGTCCCGTTGATCGAAAACATTTTCACCATCAGAATATTGGCCGGCAGGGTAGGGGAGGTGGTGGTATAACTTATGGTCTAATCACTACTTTCCATGTCAAAGTCCTGGATTCATTTCCAAACCTCTCCGTAGTGCTCATATGACGCTGTTGATTTTGATTCGTCCGTCGGATGGGGACGTAAAGCCTTGAGTAGCCCCCCTGGTGATATTCGACAGGAGTAGTCTATGTGCCCCCACCGAGTTTCACCCTCTCCCTTCCTACTACCGGCGCGGCCTTATGTCTACGGGCATGGATAGATTCCCTGCTGTGACTGTGGTGCTCAAGTGCAGTCTATCAAGCACATAGTACCCCCTACATTCATTTCCTGGTTCCGTGGATGAATTCTATGAAGTAACACTGGAAATGATTACGTGGATGAGGTATTTGGACACTAAAATATAAAAGCGAAGTCCTGATCCTGTTACAAACTTGTATATTTGTATAATTTGTACTATTTTTGTATTGTGATAAGCCTACGCGAGGAAGAGTATCCGGTTTTAAAAACTCGCTACGAAGATCCATTTCATTTCATTCACGACCCCGTGAAGAATCCAGGCATAGTAAGGATGCAAAGGAGAGGGCGCGTAAGTCTCTGGTAAGACCTCTATTAGAGTGTGATTGCAATGTAGGAGACCCTCACCACGATTACTTGATTCGAGAACTGGTAAAGATCCAAAGTAAAGCAGCTCGATTTGTTCTGGGTGATCTCCAACAAACTTTGCGTTGAGAGGACTTAGGTGTAAAGAGACAAGCCTCTAATGATATCAACTCACCTGCGCCGCATTCTGCTATTTTCTTCCCGGCGTTTGAACTGCACAATCCACCCCATGGCACCTGAACGGGGGAGCGTGGGTTGGCGACCACGGAGCCATGACCTGACCCGTAGCATTGTTCCTACTTACTTGCGCCAGGCTCCTCACTTTCATCTATCCTATCCGACCTCTCTTGGTCAACTCTTGTTCTTTGTGACCCCGACGGTATTAGGTTTGCGAATCGTAGGGTGTCCCTCATTTTCACGCCCTTCGTTGCCATGTCTTTCTTTCACTGACACCTTCATTTTTCGAAGTGTCGGTCTTCTTCCATTTTTTCTCGCTGATCAGTGTTATATAGAGGATAGTTGCCTAGTTCTACTTCCTCTTAAAACAATAATCACCACCACCACACTCCGCTTCTACTACGGGAATACTATCAGCCGATCACCCGTGTCAGACTCTGATGACGTCATTGACTCTAGACTCTACTTCTTGGATATTATCTGCGTTTCTAGTGCCGTGCGTCATGATTCCCCTGTACCTCCCCTCTCCAACTTGCCTATATAACTAGCTCTGTTTGCCTTCTAGTTTGCGGCGTTCTTCAGCTGTTGGAGAGACGGAAAAGTCTTTGCGCTCCGCTGGTGTAAATTTTCACCTCAGTATGGTATTACAAACTTGACATATGTTAACTTCGCATTAATATCTTTTCGAGTAGTAACACTCGATCATTATCGATAAGAGAGCAGGTGGATCTCTAATTCCTTTAACTTATACGCTACTGGAATATATGTGAAGATGAGCATTATTTTATCAATTCGCTCGAAAACCTTTTGTACTCTTGTGCTGTAAATATTTCTCTACTTTGAAGATCTCTTTCTACTCAACTTGTGGACTGGTAACTTCATAATTACGGGCTATTTTCTTGAATATCTTACAGTCAGGTCGATTTCCATTTATGCCCGGACTTTCTAATTTAAAATGTTGTGCCTTGATTCATTCCCCAGTTACCGAGCAAGCTGGCGTGCGGTTAGGGGCGCGCAGCTGTGAGCTTGCATCCGGGAGATAGCGCTTAACTTGTAGGATTCCAGCAAGATATAGCAGATATCTTGGATTCAGGAGGTCAAATGGACTGTATCGCGATTGACCTGTCTAAGGCATTTGATAGGGTGGATAATGGGAGACTACTGGCAAAAATGATTGCAATTGGACTAGACAAAAGAGTGACTGAATGGGTTGCTATATTTCTAGAAAATAGATCTCAGAGAATTAGAGTAGGTGAAGCTTTATCTGACCCTGTAATAATTAAGAGGGGAATTCCTCAAGGCAGTACTATCGGACCTTCATGTTTTCTTATACATATAAATGATATGAGTAAAGGAGTGGAATCAGAGGTAAGGCTTTTTGCGGATGATGTTATTCTCTATAGAGTAATAAATAAGTTACAACTGCAACGTGACCTGAAAATGTTGTGAGATGGACAGCAGGCAATGGTATGTTGATAAACGGGGTTAAAAGTCAGGTTGTGAGTTTCACAAATAGGAAAAGTCCTCTCAGTTTTAATTACTGCATTGATGGGGTGAAAGTTCCTTTTGGGGATCATTGTAAGTATCTAGGTGTTAATATAAGGAAATACCTTCATTGGGGTAATCACATAAATGGGATTGTAAATAAAAGGTACAGATCTCTGCACATGGTTATGAGGGTGTTTAGGGGTTGTAGTAAGGATGTAAAGGAGAGGGCATATAAGTCTGTGGTGAGACCCCAACTCGAGTATGGTTCCAGTGTGTGAGACCCTCGCCAGGATTACCTGATTCAAGAACTAGAAAAAATCCAAAGAAAAGCAGCTCGATTTGTTCTGGGTGATTTCTGTCAAAAGAGTAGCGTTACAAATATGTTGCTAAGTTTGGGCTGGAAAGAATTGAGAGAGAAAGAAGAAGAGGTGCTCGATTAAGGGTATGTTCCGAGCTGTCAGCGGAGAGATGGTGTGGAATGACATTAGTAGACGAATAAGTTTGAGTGGTATTTATAAAAGTAGGGAAGATCACAATATGAAGTTGGAATTCAAGAGGACAAACTGGGGCAAATATTCATTTATAGGAAAGGGAGTAAGGGATTGGAATAACTTACCAAGGGAGATGTTCAATAAATTTCCAATTTCTTCTTTTTTTTTTTTTTTGCTAGGGGCTTTACGTCGCACCGACACAGATAGGTCTTATGGCGACGATTCCAATTTCTTTGAAATCATTTAGAAAAAGGCTAGGAAAACAACAGATAGGGAATCTGTCACCTGGGCGTATGCCCTAAATGCAGATCAGTATTGATTGATTGTGGGTTCGAACCCCACTGTCGGCAGCCCTGAAGATGGTTTTCCGTGGTTTCCCACTTTCACACCAGCCAAATGCAAGGGCTCTACCTGTAAGACATATCTGTGTCCGTGCGACGTAAAACCAATTGTAAAAAATAAAAATCCCCAATTTTATTTTTTCCTCTTATCCTACTAATTTCTTGTTACTTTTTGTACAGTTGGTTGGGAAACGTCTGTTCTGTTTAATGTATGTATTTGTTCATTTTATTTGGACAAAATCCAAGTCAAATTGCTGTTAAATTCCTTCCTCCTCTGCTGTGAAACGTGTCGTAATCTTTCTATTCTGTTCCGGTCTTTTACCTGCTAACTGCTTATATTTATAAGAGAATACACCTGTTTCTTTCACCCGAAGTTGGCGATTCTTGTTCATCCCCTAGTGTCCTTGTATTTTCCTACTTATTCGTACTTATTGCTGTTTTAATCTTTCCCCCTTTGTACCACCCACCGTTATACTCACGTTGCCCAGCATTTGAATGTGTCACTTCCACCGTATCTACTCTCTCTAATACACAGAGTGACCCAAAAGCCCGTTAACATTTTACTAGGCAAGACTTAACGGAATATTGGAGGTAGAGTGGTAATAATTGACACACATGATTGGCATGGGGTTTTATTAACACCAAAATAAAGTACACAAAATGGCCAGCAGGTGGCTCTGGACAGCAACACATCAGATACAAATGGTCACGCATTCTTGACATGGCAACGAGTGCACAAACAGGCCAACAGATGGCGCTGGACTGCAACACGTCAGTGATGCCGGATCAAACTTGTGTACGGTATAAAAAGAGCTGTCGTGAGAGAGGGCTTCAGATGTGCCTGCAATCGCGGCATATTGGCGTTACTAGAAAAGGCACTGTTGGTGAAACTTTATTTACTCTATTTTGGTGTCAATAAAACCCCCATGTCATGCCAGTCATGTGTGTCAATTATCACCTCTCGACTAAGCGGTATGTTCCGATCTGCCAATGGAGAGGTAGCGACGTATGACATTACTAGAGGCAGAGGTTATTCGTTTTAAGGAGAGGAATTAGCCATGGGAATAAGGCAGATTTTTTTAAAATTTCGAGCCTCTTTGAGATTATTTAAGAAAAGACTAGGTGAAGAACGAATAGGGTATCTGCCACCTGGACAACTGCCCTGTATGCAGATCAGTGATGATCGATGGTGATTGAACTAAAACGCAGACTAACGCAATACATTGACAGACCTTTATCAAGCATAACATGAGCACATATCTTAACAATTAACACAATAAGACACAACAATTCACTTTACACGATACCGACCTCAAATTACACCAGAAGAGCCACACAGTGTTTAGAAACCATTCTATTTATCTTTTAATTTTATAACCAGTGGCCTCAAATCAAAACTGTGTTCTCGATCAGAAGATGAAAGGGAATATGAGCAGCAATTTTCCTTCCCCGTTTATTACTGTCTTCCGTCTTGGAACGTCCTCTCTTCTTAGTAGCAGTTTCTATTCAGTTGACCAGGTTCCAGATTAGGTAAACAAAATTTCCTCTTTCAAGTGAGTTTCAGTGGACATCAAGAGGAATGAATACTGTAGAATTCATTTCGATTCATAATTTTCTCCACATTGAACATCTTCGGCAACAGAGTATATACTTCCGTGTTTAATTTCGGGGAAGAGGTTTGTGCGTTTCATCAGTCCTTTGTGTCCATTATGCCCCATTGTATCTTTGTGTATGAAGTGTAAGATACTTTACGAATATTTGGATTATTTTAAAATTATGTTGGAGTTTGAAGTATACCAGGCGCTGTCCGCACAATAGAAATCCGATGTGCAGATGGATTGCCACAACAGGGAAAGCTTAGTGAAGTTTAGCATTCGCTCCTTCCGGAGTAACTGTCGCAGGCTTCAAGTCACTTGGCTCATGCGATCATGAAGATGTTCACTCCCCAAGATCACTACAAACTGCTCCGTGTGCTATTCTTTGCCTGTGCAGGTTCGTAACACTCCGGTCTTGGGGTCGAAGGTGGTCAAGAAGGCCTGTACTGCCTTCTTGGACGGGAGACAGTCCCCCAAAGCTTCAAGCAACAAGGGCGATGCCAAACACGAGTTGCGGAAGTCGTTGAACGATATCCTACCGTCACGGTCCAAGTCCATCCTCTTCAGCATCATTTCAACCAGGTCCTGTAAGGAGAAACATAGGAGGTATGTAAAACTATGTTCCTTTAACGAAAAGTATTGTGAAATAATCCGAACTGGGCGAGTTGGCCGTGTGGTTAGGGGCGTGCAGCTGTGAGCTTGCATCCTGGATATAATGGGTTCGAACCCCACTGTTGGCAGCCCTGGAGGTGGTTTTCCGTGGTTCCCGTTTTCACACCATGCAAATGCTGGGGCTGTACCTTAAATAAGGCCACGGCCGCTTTCTTCCCACTCCTAGCTCTTTCCTATCCCATCGTCGCCATACGACCTATCTGTGTCGCTGAGACGTAAAACCAATTGTAAAAAATAAGAATACTCCGATGGTTGTGAGATAAGGTAGGGGGCCCATATTTTGTCCCTTTAGCAGATTTGGACTTGTAGAAATTCAGAAATATTATGGACAACGTTAGAAATGGGTATATATATTGTAACCGTTCAATACCATGCTAGGAGACATATCATGATGCCCAGCAAGGCATATGTGCCATTTTCCGCATCATTCTACGAAATATTTGGTTGCAACAAGTATTTTATGCCCGCTCCGGGATACGAGCGACGTTTCGCGAGCTCGGAGGTTGAAGCTCTAAATGCGCGTACCGAGAGAGCGAGAGAGAGAGAGAGAGAGAGAGAGAGAGAGAGAGAGAGAGCTCAGTACAGCGAGACCTTGCTTGGAACTGCGCTCTCTCTCGTGCAAGCGAGCGCGAAGTAGGACGCCACGCTCAACTACAGCCTACGTTAGGAGGCGGAGTTAAATTTACAGGATTATAACTTGAGAACTGTATATTCTCACCGATTTCCCTGTATATTCTTAGATACCAACCCAAAAATTTTGCACAACAAGTAATAATAATAATAATAATAATAATAATAATAATAATAATAATAATAATAATAATAATAATAATAATAATAATAATAAAAATTCGTCACGGGCCTAAGAAATTTACAAGTAAGGACTCAATAAATTCAGCATAATTTGCGGATTTTGATAATGTAAGAATGTGAATTACTTACCGAGCGTATTCTTAATGACGCACTTTGGACAGACGTGCGGTGATGGGAAACATATGTCTCTAGCACTTATCTTGACTCCGACTCGTTGGCTGAACGGTCAGCGCACTGGCCTTCGGTTCAGAGGGTCCCGGGTTCGATTCCCGGCCGGGTCGGGGATTTTAACCTTAATTGGTTAATTCCAATGGCACGGGGCCTGGGTGTATGTGTTGTCTTCATCATTTCATCCTCATCACGACGCGCAGGTCACCTACGGGTGTCAAATAGAAAGACCTGCACCTGGCGAGCCGAACCCGTCTTGGGATATCCCGGCACTAAAAGCCATACGACATTTCTATTTCTATCTTGACATAGATAGGGGTTCCCCATTCCCCACCTCTTCGCGGACTGAAATGCAAGAAGACGCTTGAGAGATTACCAGAAATCCTGCGATGCGATTTGAACTAAAGTAGATCAGTAAATAGAGGACGTTAAGGTCTACAAAATGAATATCTATACGGCTCTGAGAAACAATTATTAGCGGAGCGATTTTTACCATGGGGACGGAGTTTACCCTCTCCATAGTTGACGACCCATGTCTGCTATATACAGACAACCAGGACAACCCTCAGTTACTCAGTATATTCGGATTTGTTGTTAGCCAAAGGTTTACTCCATCCCAGTCTGACACACAGTCATAGTACACTTACATTTTCCTTGTGTGAAGTGATAGTTGTGGTGTGTGAGGATATGTAAAATACTAACCCCAGTACGCAATAAGGAAGTGCATACAAGTTGTTCTATTGAAGACTAAAATGAATAGGCTTATCGAAAACGCCATGACGTAGTGAGGTGCGGAAGATAGAAATCAGTAGTTATAGTAGTGTGATTAATGTATGTGCAGCCGTCAAAGACAACCAACATAACGAATAAACGTTGCCATTGTACCCAGGAAAGTATACCGTAAATGAATTGTGACGCTCACGTAGAAATAAATAAATCAATAGATGTTTCTCCCTATAACGAACGGAAGTAGAGTAGCGTCCTTCAGGGACAGTAATCGCTACTTGAGTACTCCATTCGAGTCTATGAGTGGATCTATCAATGTAATGTTATTTGAAGACATCTAAGCAGTGCTTCAAATAACCGATTCCTAATATGTTCGCATGTATATGAGTGCTCATCGAATCCAGGGTTCACCACTACAAGAACGCACCTATGTGCCTGCAAAATTCCTGTTTGAAGGCAACGCAGAACTTCCAGCAGTATGAGGTAGCAGATCAAGACACATATGATTTAACCCCGAAGAAGATGAAGCCAGGACTTCCTGCTAACGAGACGCCAGTTATGGATAACGAAGTCCATATGGTTACACGCAGATGACAGCAGGTTACACACAACAAATGAAAAGTACATTCCCGTAATGTTCTTAGCATGCAAGTAAGCCGTGTCGCATTAATATGTAAACTTAACTTTATAAATGTAATATATCCGTATGTATTTCGATTTTGATGTTTATCATAATGTGTAGGTGACGCAATATACGTCTTTCAATGGGGTGAAGTGTCTTTATTAATTTTAATTTGTGTCTTCTGTGATTATTGGTTAATCGCAAAGTTATTCCGTGGATTTTGCGTGAAGTAGTATATAAAGCCTTATAGTTTGATATATTTGAATGAAGCATTCGTAAGGATGGACTTAGATATTTTAGCGGACTTCATAATCCATTACAATTTCAGTCAGCTGATGTAGATTCTCTCAATTTTCAAATATAGATTATTCAGATGTTTCACAGCTTTAAGGCGTGGATACAGTTACTGTCCCTTTTAGTCTAAGGATGCTCACGACTGGAGAAAGGAAAGTTGACTCGAAGCGCGAAACATGACCTTAGATGGATACGCGAGTAAGTGATATGTTAAATCCCTGACGATTAGGATCATCTCATTGTGTGAATAACGTGGATACTAGGCACACGTGTGTGAAAATGAAGGGTGAATCGTATATGTGAAAATGTGCAAGGCGACGGGTTTATACTACTACTACTACTACTACTACTAATAATAATAATAATAATAATAATAATAATAATAATAATAATAATAATAATGTGGTGAACCAATATTGAAAGTGGGTGAAATATTGAGGTGAAATGATATGTGAAGAGTGTCCATAAATGGACATATGCCCGGCGGAATGAGATAGTTGAATTAAGAATTACGTTGTTTATGACAGGGTGAGATTGTATGTGTCTGCTCAGCTGGGGTTGTAGCCGAGGCTGTCGTCTAAGTGAGAGATTTATGACCGCAGAAGGAGAAGCAAGAGGGGTGAGAGCCCGACTCTCGGCTGCTTGTCCTGCTAACCGTCTGTCGACCGCCTGTACCAACTGCTTAAAATGTTTCCCATTTCACACTGTACTGAATGTTCACGTGTCAATAACTTGTCACCACGCTGTGTGCTTTCCATTGAACCAATAGGTGAAGTAATCCTCCAATTTATGTATTTAAATAAGACCGTAGTAGGGACTTTCAGATAGCACCTTGAAGTCAAGCTGGCGTGGTTCGACACCCAATTGTTATCGACGTCCTTGGATCGACACCAGGAGATCACAAAGGGGTCACAGGTTTTTCAGAAAGCTTTAAAGTGTGTGGATTATGTATTGTATTTATGTATTTACAGGGTAATGCTTCATTGTAATATGTGCATAGAGTGTTGTGTATTGTGTCAGTGTATGTTGATTTCTATGGAGTTACAGGCTAACCAGCGTCGTCTGTCCACTTTGTAAATATTAGAATAAGTGATAACCCAAGAGAAATGCGTATATTTGATAGTGTGCTGATTATTAATGTGATGATGTAGACCTTATTAGCGATAAGCAAAGACATGATTTTCATGTTTGGATAAATATGCGGAAATGATCTTTTATACTGTAAAACGTTATTGTTTCCTCACGAGAATGCCCCATCCTTTTCATTTCATTTCATTTTGTGGTGTTATATGATAATATAGTTGATACCCACGGGTATCAATGTTAAGGTAGAGGGACACAACCCTAGTGTTTAGTAATTAAAGTGTGTACATGCAGTGTTAATAAGTTGATTTGGGAATGCCAGAATGAGATTCAGGAGTGATCAGCGAAATGATACAAACATTTAAGGGCATTACGCATATGATAATTTTCATTGTTTAAAATTGCCACGCAGTAAAGTATATGGCATTTCTCGTGTATGTGTGTGTAAATATTTTCATGTGACTCTCTCAGTAATTAAAATTGTGTTTCTGAATTGGGAACAAACCATTCTTATCATTTAGTAGATTAGCGTATTCCTCTTGCTATACCACCCTACTTTCAATATGTTTAGACTGAGTGCCCACTTTTATTTAACGAACAATGATCCCTATGCTCTTGAGCGTAGCCGTTGCGCCAGTTGAAAGTAGGAGGATGGGACTTCGACGCCCGTTTTTGAATCTTCCGAAGTTCCTCATCCAAAAGATTTCCATCCAAATAGATATTTGCGAATTAAATATTATATTCAGCACTCTGTCGAGCCCGGGACTGTTGCAATATATATATATATCATAATTACTTGAATGCATATACATTCTATATATATATATATATTCCGCTTACGAGCAAGTTACAATGAAACTATTATAATGTAAGGTAGTCAATATTTGACATAAACATAAACACTACAAAAACTAAACTTCCAAAAATGTGTTCGTAATTTCCGCCCTCACCAAATTTATGGAAAGTGCCATAAATTTTAATATATTTTTCCTTTCTAACCTTACCAAACACTTTCCCTATAATGGATTACTTGAAGGCCATTTATGAACGTTTTATTTTTAGCATAGTCTTTCAGCGATGCTCATGGTATGTTAAACGCTTTACTTGCACGTTTGTAACCCATTATCTTGTCCCTCACTGCCTTAATAGCCTTTTTCATAGCTTCCTTATCGCACTGCTTCCGTTTTTCCATCTGAAAGTGATAATACACTTCATAAATAACAAATAAAACGAAAGGGGACGAAATTACGAACATTCCCTGATTTACCATAATGGCCGCTGCTGTAACTCACGCCAACCACCTCTCTGTAGGAATTACACTACAGGTACTACACCATACAACTGAAATGCAGTCCAGTATTTCATGCACATATCAGTGCTCACTCTAGGATTAACAGGCTCTTAATTGGAATGCTGCACTAACTCAGTTCAGCATGAGAAGTCAATCCTTCTTGAACACGGAATCGACACGTGATGCACACAACCAACTCTCACAAGAAGACAAATGCTGGGGCTGTACTGCACCCATCAGATGAGTCTGATTGGCGAATTAAATAAATTATAAAAAAGGAGTGGATAATAATTTCCGTAGGCGCTGTGATAATTATATTATTGGGACATTCAAGAGGCTGAGTGCGTGAGAACAAAGCCTTAGTAGAAACCCACGCTTCTTTTCTTTCTAGAACAAGTCGTTATCTAAAGAACACCTGGTGTTTCGTCAGCTTTGTAACTACGCAGTAACAGTGGAAAAATACCATGAAAGAGTGAGACAGAAAATGATGAGAGGAACTACCAGATTTCCCTTGATGTGAAATGGATTCGTCCATACAATTGAACATCGTATATATATGCTCCAATCAGGTCACAGTATTTGAATATTTTTTAATGTAGCGGGACGAAATTGTATGTAACTTATCAGCAATCCAGAACAATAATTAAAGAAGACTCTGTCACAGCAAGATGTCGGTATTTACAGAGAAAATTTTGGAACAAGCTAATGGCTTATTGAAAATGAACTGGAATAGTTACGTATTTAATCGTTGAGTAATGACGCGACTGTGAAGCCCCCGCCATCATGGATTGTGTTAGGCAGCGAACGACGAGATGTAATCCAGCTGACGCCACTGATTTTACTAAAGAAATTACGAACAATTTCGCGAGCACACTATTTTAATATGTTGGCGAGCAGTTATCGAAATGTTGTGTGGAAGCCACTTCCTTTATTAAGCAAATTTTATTTGGAAGCTGTTCCAGTGCAGCCAGTTGGGATTTTTAGGTGTCATAGTTTGTATCACTCCGCCAAGTAGTGCGCCAACTTCCCTGCAACTGCAGCTTTGAACCCTCAGTCATCATCGGGAGTGTCGTGTTGGGGACATAGTTCCTCAGTTTGAGCAGTGTTCTAACGAACAAAGAGCTTCATCATTATATTCAGGCAAAGTTAAGTTTATAAATGCTAGTTGCCTATGAAAGTGTTTTATAAGAACATCATCGAACTGAACAACAGTTTAAGGTACTGTGTAATGTCAGATTTACGTATTATTGAAGTATGACTTGGAACTACGCAATAGTTGAGTCTGTTGTACGCGACTTTAGTATGCCAGTCCGTACGAGAAGTTCAACGCTAAAAACAGTCAGTGAGACTACAGTAGATTTGGAATATTTTGTTTGCTACTGGCAATAGTTAGGCAGCTGTAAGAACGGTTCTCCAAGGGGGAGCATACTTTCCCTCTCTTCCAGTATTGAGGTCAGAGCCGCAGGCGAAACCCCAACACACAGCCGTTTCTTTGTGTAGATACAAGGGGGTGTTGAATATAACTTTCACTGCACGTGAAACAAACGTGGAAGAATGTCTAGGATGGTCAATTACATTTTCAATCTTTAGCATTTGAGCACTGTATAGGCTGTATAGACATCAGAAGTGTTTCGTGTTATAATAATCTTTGTATCAGTGTTATCGTGTAAAAAGGAAACCGTGTGCAAGTGTGCAAGTGACAGTGAGAATTAGTAATTAAGCGATTCGGGATATTACAAGGAGCAAGATGAAGATAAAATATTCTGCCATGGGTCTCTAAATTACCATGGCCGCTCTCTGTGACGATGACATCAGGTTGCTGGTAATGTGAGTACTGCCCTCATGTAATTTTTAGAATCTAAAACTTTCCTTTAATATAATCTAGATGTAATAATGCGCGAGTAGTTACTGTATAGTCCCAGGAACATAGCCAAGTAATTTAGGATATTTTATCACCATGACGTGCTTATATGGTATTTTTATTATTATTATTAGTCTTCGTAACGTATGCATGAAGCACGATTTTAACCACTTACCTTGTCACAAACATATTTACTTCGAGTTATTCAAGGGATCGTCGTTTGTGAAATTATTATTTATTATTATTATTCTTCTTGCTAGGGGCTTTACGTCGCACCGATACAGATAGGTCTTATGGCGACGATGGGATAGGAAAGGCCTAGAAGTTGGAAGGAAGCGGCCGTGGCCTTAATTAAGGTACAGCCCCAGCATTTGCCTGGTGTGAAAATGGGAAACCACGGAAAACCATCTTCAGGGCTGCCGATAGTGGGATTCGAACCTACTATCTCCCGGATGCAAGCTCACAGCCGCGCGCCTCTACGCGCACGGCCAACTCGCCCGGTATATTATTATTATTACTGGTAATTAAATATATATTGTTTTTGTAGGCAAAGTTACTATATTGTGGTGTAATGATGATAATATGGTTAATCTTGGAAATCATAATTTATGCGGTCACTATCAAAAAAAATTATGATGGACGATGGTGATAGTTATTTCTTTCATATAAATTAATTTTTTTTTGTGCTCGCAGCAAGCACCGTGTGAAATAATTGGGTGAGCAATATTGATAAATAATTTTTTGTTTGTGTAATTAAAGTGTTGTCGAGTAAATATGCACGATGTTGGGTGAAGATAATAATATAAAGCGATTTTTGGTAAGGTCTACATACAGGAGACATGTCGTTATTTGTACAGGAAAAATGAGATATCATTATAGTGTAGCAAGCTGACTGAAATGATAGTGGTCAGCGTGAAAGCTGAGAGATATTATTGAAATGATAGTGGTCAGCGTGATAGCTGAGAGATATTATTGAAATGATAGTGGTCAGCGTGATAGTGGAGAGATGATACCGGCAAAATGAAGCCGAAGGGATTAAATATGAGACAATCAAGGATTATTATGTGTGTGTAAGGGACCTAATAACGTGCATACGAGTAAATTGGAAGACAACATCGTTCATAGATATATATAAAATTTTCTAGGTACTTTTGTCTACTATTAAAAGGTTATGTTATTGCATAGAGAACACCCAATTAATTTAATATGTATGCTTGCTATAGCTCACTTTCTGGTACTACTTTTCTAGGACACCACGTAGTTATTATTATTATTATTAATCAGTTATTACTAATATTTTTTTTGGTTTACTACGATCCTTATTAACATAACGAGATGCACTTCAGATAGTCAGGATATTGTGTTATGTGTGAACCACAAGAAAAGTTGTCCGGGCTGTGGAATATGGTTATTTCAGCGAATTAATATTTATTTGGACGCTGGAATAACCAATAATCATTGAGACAACTTGTATAAATTGTGTGAAAACAAGGTATTCTTTTGGAAGAATTTGTGGAAGATGCCGAATTCTCATTGTATATTTTGTATATAATTAGCGTTAATTTACACGATAGGCTATTATTTTTGGCTGTGTTTTTCCTGCTTGGTGTAAATATTAGTATAAGTTAGGAGCTATTTTATTCATATGGGAGAGTACATTTCTCCGACATTTTTAAATTAAGATAGGGAAAATGCTCGCCCATAGTTTAAGGCAAAGTTTTAGATTCTAAAGCAACAACAACAAATATACAAGGAAATTATGAGGTTACTCTACTCGTATATTTAATTTAACATTTTTTCGCATTTGTAAGAGAACATGTTATGTAACACGAATTGCATATGGAAAGTACAGTAACGATGTGGTAAATGAATTTATTATTATTATTATTATTATTATTATTATTATTATTATTATTATTATTATTATTATTATTATTATTATTATTATTATTAATTTTGGGATACAGGTTTCAGGCAGCTAATGTTACCGTCTTTGCACAGTGAGCAAAATATATTTTCTACTAATTGTAACAATGTCATGGTAAAAGAAAAATGGTTGTAAGCAAAGAAATTAAATCAGTTCTGTAAACGAAAGTAAAATATATCGACCCAATGGAATAAATTGTTGAAATGTGAATGTTCTGAGTCAACAGACTACACATACACAATGGTATTAAGTTAGGGTGGATACTAGTGGCTACTTTTCTTTATTTTATAAATTATTATTATTATTATTATTATTATTATTATTATTATTATTATTATTATTATTATTATTATTATTATTATTATTATTATTATTATTATTATTATTATTTTATTAGTATTTCAGTACGTTACCAGTATATTTTACAGTTTGATTAGTAGGCCTAAATAATCATGATATCAAGTGTTTATGATGGTCGGTTATGTATTAAACGGATTAATTATATGGTAATTAAATTAATTAACTATTAATATTTATAATTTTATTGTAATTTCAATATATTTGGTAATCCATTTGTTGGATTGAGAGAAACATTATTAGTATTTCTGAATATTGGTTTATGAATATTTGTTACAATTTCATTTATTATTATTATTATTATTATTATTATTATTATTATTATTATTATTATTATTATTATTATTTTACTTGACTTTCATTGAGGCTTTCCAAGGATAAATATACAAATTTGAGATAGTGTGGAGGCATATTATCAATCTCTCAAGGTAGTTATATGTATATTTTATTAATATAATTATTTTTATTAATTAGTCATCATTATGATACATTTGCTTATTTACACATTTTATAAAATATTTCTATTGCAGTCTACATTCAATATTATAGATGACTACTGGTGTTTCAACAGTCTATTTGAGTTAGCCACTAAAATTTTTTTATTCAGATAATATTTATTATTATTATTATTATTATTATTATTATTATTATTATTATTATTATTATTATTATTATTATTATTATTATTATTATTATTATTGGGGTCCACCAATTATTTTATAGGAACACTGTTACCCTGTGAGTATGTATAAATACACTGGTATTTATTGAATCTTATGAGCTAATCTGGTAATTAATATTCCATCAGATTATTTTTTATAATTAATTAACGAAATGATTAGGTATTTTATTTGGTAATTATAATTTGGAACAATGTAATAATGTAACGACATGGTATTAATTTAAAATTTACTTCATATTAGTGGATATTTAGGGAGTTTTTCTTCATCTTCTTTGAGTTTGGTCAATAAATTTTCTTATTTCACACAAAATGAAAAATCAGTCTGTGTCATAATTTATATAGTGTGTAGACTATCCTTGATATGGTATCCCTATGCATCCTTATCTGACGACGGGGACTGAGCGCGCCTGAGATGGAGACCTCACATCTTCGGTGTGTATATTTTTTTTTTGGGGGGGGGGGCAGCCGTGGCAACGTTGGATAAGAGGTAAACACCGACGAGGCTCTGCAAGGGTGCAGTACCTTAATTAAGGCCACGGCCGCTTCCTTCCCACTCCTAGGCCTTTCCTATCCCAGTGTCGGTGGGACGTAAAACCAATTCAAAAAAGGACAAGGGGATGAGGCTACGTGTGTGTGTGTGCGGCTAAACATTAGGTACCAACCGTGCAAAGTGGAAATCCCTAGGGGACGAAATTAAGTGCGGGGACGGAAGATGGCCCCCTACCGTATTAGTATGTTCAGTGGTTCAGTGAACTCCCTAGAAATACTGTAGATAATTCTTAGTAAAATCATTCATCAAGAGCCCATTCCTTTAATTAGCTCTGTATTTTCGCGCACTTAGCACTAATTTTGGCACCAATACTCAGTCGTTATCCAGAACCCGCGAGGATATTCAATTTCAGGACTAGGGCGCGAGGCCGTGGGACGTCAGGAGGGTGCGCAAGGCGAGGGGCTATGAGGATGAAGAGCAAGGAGGACGTAGCCCAAGTGTCGTTGGAGAGTGGACTACCAACAGGCACGAGTTACAACGAGCACCCCCGAAATTAGCGAAAGCACTGTTTCAAAGCACGCGGATAAATTTTGCCGTAAGTGGTTTAAATATTCGTACCTGTCAAGAGCAATAATGGTCTTTCCTATGTAAATCAACAAATTGATATTTTTCTCAAATTTTGTACCTGATTTTTGGACTTCTAAGTCCCTGTTATTACTAGAGCTGACGAGCTCATTAATAATATTTTCTATTTGCTTTTTATTCGTTCAGATTCTCTATCAATTTTAAACTAGAAAGAAAAACAAAAGTAAAGAAATAAATTGTCCTTATCTGTTGTGTTAAGTTTTGATCTAGATAATTCCTTGTCCAGCCATTCAACCGAGACCCTTGTTATTCCTCTGTGAACCACGGTAACCCCATATTAATAAAAATATTAATAATAATAATAATTATTATGAGAAGAAGAAGAACCACTGGAAACTGGAAACCAACTCAACTCGGACGAAGAAAAGATGACATTAAAATCAGTTGCTTGGCTTACTCAGACGACCTTGTAATATTTGCGGACAGCAAAATTACAGCAATCAAACAGATATATGTTTTCAAGTAATATGCTGAAAATGTTGGGCTACACATTTCATATGGGAAAACTAATTCTATTTGTACTAGATTGAACATATAGAAACTAAACACAAAATACGGTCAGATAAAACGGGTTCCACACTTCAAATAACATATTACAATGAGGCATTACCCGGCAAATACATAAATGCAATACATAATCCACACACTTTAATGCTTTCTGAAAAATCTGTGACCCCTTTCAGGTCTCCTGGTGTCGATCCAAGAGCGTCGATAACAATTGGGTGTCGAACCACGCCACCTTGACTTCAAGGTGCTATCTGAAAGTCCCTACTACGGTCTTATTCAAATACATAAATTGGAGGATTACTTCACCTATTGGCTCAAATAACAGGTACTTAGAAGTCCAAAAATCAGGTACAAAACTTGAGAAAAATATCAATTTGTTCATTTACATAGGAAAGACCATTGCTCTTGACAGGTACGAATATTTAAACCACTTACGGCAAAATTTATCCGCGTGCTTTGAAACAGTGCTTTCGCTAATTTCGGGGCTGCTCGTTGTAACTCGTGTCTGTTGCTAGTCCACTCTCCAACGACACTTGGGCTACGTCCTTGTAGAACCAACAGAGTTAGAAAAGAAAGCACAGAAAGTTCGCCTACAGAAACTCGAGAGAGCGTTCTGGAGAACATGCAACATTTACAACATAAAGTGCATGTCTACACACACAAAGATCAGGCACTTCAATATTGGGATCAAACTTGAAGTTCAATACGTGAGAGAAACTCTGGTTGGCAGTAGAAAGGGGATCTAGAGAACATTCTTAAGAAAGGACGAAAGATTATGAATAACATTCTTATTCCAGAAAAAACTGGAGACGGATACAGACTGAAATTCCGTAAAGCAACAGAGAAACTGTCCAACCCGGCAGCACATATTAGAAAAATAAGATTGAAATTTTATGGACACATTCAAGGACTCAAGGCTTGCAAGCAAGATCATGACATACAGCAGAAAATTGAAGAGTCTGGCACGGATCCAAGAAGGCAAACAAGGAGAAATCCCAGATAAATATATCAGGAGTATTAGACAGAAATCTGTTCCTCAAAAAAGTAAACAGATGGGTAGAACAGCCAGAGAATGTTCCAAGGAGACCAGGAACGAAGTGGACTCAAGAAAGCCCACGGAGAAAAAATGAACACCGTATGGAAGACGAGAAATGCGAATCATAAAAGCACTATGTGATCGAACAGGGTTCATGGACAAATAATACTAATGTTGGTAATACTAACAACGACATTAATAATAACAATAATAATTGTAACGCAAGGGTACACTCGTCCCGTTCATTCAAATGAAGCGCCTTAAAAAACGCCATCTTCAATATAAAATTGCAACCACTTGCGCAAGAAGTTTGGACTTTTCTTCACAGATGTCTCTACCAAAAGGACGTATGTTATGCCTTCTAGTGTGAAAAGGAACTATTAAAATTCTAAAGTAACTTGTTATTTTAATGTTTCCTAAACTGAGTTGATTTGCCTTTGTTTTTTGGAGTAACACAGTTGTTAACACTTCGATCTCTTTCCGCCAACTTCAAAAATAATCAATAAGAAATTTTGTATGTATATTTTTTCCACTAATTAGCGTTTACTTCTACATATTTAATTATCGAGTAACATTTGGGATTGTGTCGGGTCTCAGTCTAGATCTCTCTCGAACTTTCCTCTCGGGTATAAAAGCTGGCAAGTTTTCGAGCTATCTTGTCTTCTTGATCGTCCAGTTACTGAGCGTGTGATAATAATGGAAGTAGGGTGTCTCGCCCTTTATCGAACAATCCAGCGCAATAAGGTAATGGCAGCCATTTAATAACTAGCTGATAGCCTCTGAAAGCTAACTCGAGTGGAAGGTTTCCTGTATTTAATTATGTAACCTTTAATTTCAAATCTTCAATAATGTAAACTTCATCTTCAAATGAAAATCTCAAAATTAAGCCTAGAAACTTAATCGAAATTCGGGAATAGAGAGTGTGACGTCCTCTCGAGTTCTCCATCAACTTTCTCCTACTATGTATTTAAACTACTGTACCTGAAAACTTAGCCAACGGCCGTAGCCGTGTTGAAACACCGGTTCCCGTGAGATCTCTCAAGTTAAGCAACATTGGGCGTGGTCAGGAGTTGGATGGGTTGCCACGCGCTGTTGGTGGGGGGTGAGGGAATGGAGGAGCGGAAAGGACCTGGCCACTCCACCGCACGTAAACTCCGGCTCAGGAGCACCTCTGCGGAGGTTCGGACCTGCCTTCGGGCAGAATAACCCTTACCTTACCTACCTGAAAACTTGTTCCGTCCCTGAACGATCTGTTTTGTTAATATTTTGCATTAAAGAAAAGAGAGACTAGAAAAGAAATAACTTTAAATTTAAAGCTTTTAATTAATCTTTTGATTGTAGTAGATAGACCCATTCATGCCCGCGCCTTCTTTTACCTCTGTCCACCATGGAATCTCCGCAATAATAATAATAATAATAATAATAATAATAATAATAATAATAATAATAATAATAATAATAATAATAATAATAATATAATAATAAATACTGGCTCGTGTTAAGAAATTCCAATCCTAAATAAGGCCTAATAATCAATCGCAGTGGAAGTGTTCCGTATTTTCATGCTTGTAACCTGGCCACCTCTTCTATCCTCCACTGATGAAGCCTGCAGTGGAAATTTTTGGATCTGCGTTTGTCTGTTATGTGTACGTTCGATAAATTTCCAAGTTCTTTGAAAATGTTTAGGGAAACAACTGATAGGGAATCTGCCACCTCTGTGGCAGCCCTAAATGCCGATCTGTGATGCCTGACTAATTCATATAGTATAAATGGATTTTCTGCGCATCCTGTATGTGAGTCTCCACCCGAAAAAATCCTGACGAGTGAGGGTGTTGTATTGACAATGGTAATCACTCACCCTAATACCTTCGTCTGCATCTTCATCCTGGGATTGTCTGATGAGCGACTTGTTCATCAGCACGAACATGATGTCCTTGGTGATCATCCCGTCGTGATGTACATCGTACACCTAACACACAGAACAACTACGTTAACAATAATCTTTCTTTCATAATCTGTTTGCACCTCAGGGTTGGGTTTCCCTTGGACAGACCGATGGATCTCACCTCTACCGCCTCAAGGCAGTGTCCTAGAGAGTGAGAATTTGGGTCGGGAATACAACTGGGGAGGAGGACCAGTACCTTGCCCAGGTCGCCTCACCTGCTATGCTGAACAAAGACCTCGTGGAGGGGATGAGAAGGTTGGAAGGGAAGCGGCCGTGGCCTTAAGTTAGGCACCATCCCGGTATTGGCCTGGAGCATAACTGGGAAACCACTTCGAGAATGGCTGGGCATCGAACCCCCCTCTACACAGTTGGCCTCCCGAGGCTGAGTGGACTCAGTTCCAGCCCTCGTACCACTTCTCAAATTTCATGACAGAGCCGGAAATCGAACCCGGGGCTCCGGGTGTGCCAGCTAATCACACTAGCCACTACACCACAGAGGCGTAATAATAATAATAATAATAATAATAATAATAATAATAATAATAATAATAATAATAATAATAATAATAATAATAAATAGTAGCCCATGGTTGATATTTCATCTGATTGAAATACAGTTTCTTTCACTCCCATGATCTTAATTTGATATTCTTTTAGTACTTTAACCAGTTCGGTTTGTTTGCTCATTCTAAGAAATGAATTTACGTCAAAGGTGCAAAAGAATTTGCGGGTTGATGGATACTCCGACCTATACAAGCATGATGGGTTAGGGCCCCCAGAATGCTGTGACCTAGACCGAGGTGATGTTAGACAAACGCCTTGGCCCTGGATTTTAATGGCTGGGGTACAAGTTTTTTTAACTTGAAATCAAGGAAGAAACTGTATGCGAAGTTCAAAAAAATCACAGCCGTTATGAAAATACGAAGGCCAACACTTTACGGTCATCTGAGGAGAATGAACCCGGAGCGTTGGGCGCACAAATTGCTCACATTCCAGAAAAATAGAAATATCAACCCCGCTGGCTGAAGGAGGTGCGGGTAAATGATGTAAGACCAGAGGACGCAATAGAGAGGACCGTCTTCAGAAAGCAAGTTACGGGATTGAGGGATGATCCAGAGAAAGAACCTGCTAAACCGAGGAAGATCTCGGCGGAAGATCGGCTGAAAGGAGCGTGAGGTTGTAAGCCTAAGGAAGAGAGGCAGATAGTTTGTATAACAGCAGTCCACAGTTGGCTGTGTCGGTGTGGATATGGTTCATGTTTTTGGGTTACTGTAGTCACGTCCTAGTTCGTGAGCCATGGGCAACGGCTGAGTGGCCTAGTAAGTGGTCCTGAGAGTCGGGATACCAGTTGCTACGGAATGGGATTGGACATCACGGACATATTCTGAGTCATGGCCTTCCTTGTGCTAGGACTATACAATCCACTGGAGGTCCCTAACCCGTTACAGGAGAGATCCTCACTTGGGCTATGTGTAAGTAGGGCAGCATCCTGCTTCAGAAATTTACCGAGCTCAGAAATTTTAAGCAAGCCTTGGACCTATGGTAGTAACGGAGTCCCACTCTCATTTGGCAGGCGAGAGACTCCTTGGAAACAACTTGGCGAACGAAATGGAATTCGATGGGGAGCTATCAATATTAATGGGGCTAATGGAAGAAATAAATTAGAACTGGCTACGTCAGCAAAGAGGATGCATCTGGATGTGCTAGGAGTGGGTGATACTCGGGTATGGGGAGATACCGAGGAAGAGATAGGAGATTATAAAGTGTACTTGACGGGTGTTAGAAAGGGAACGGCAGAGTATGGGGTAGGACTGTTCATCAGGAATACCATTGCACGCATCATAGTTTCTGTTAGGCACGTAAATGAGCGAATGATGTGGGTAGATTTGGCTGTTGGAAGAATTAGGACGAGAATTGTCTCAGTGCAATCACCATGTGAGGGTGCAGATGAGAATGAAGATGAAAAGTTTTATGAAGCATTGGGTGACATCGTATTCAGGATCAAAAGCAAGGATAGGATAGTGCTAATGGGCGATTTCAATGCGAGAGTTGGAAATAGAACTGAAAGATATGGCATGGTGATTGGTAAATGTGGTGAAGATATGGAAGCTAATGGGAATGGGAAGCGTTTGCTGGACTTCACTCCTACTATGGGTTCAGCATTTACGAATACATTATTCAAGTAGAAGGCTATCCATCGCTACCCATAGATCTATAATAGACTATATATTAACAGACTTTGAATTTAGCAAATCTGTGAGGATGTGCGGGTTTTTAGGGGATTTTTCAATGATACAGACCACTATCTGATCTGTAGTGAACTAGTATCTCTAGCCTTAGGATAGAGAAAGTGAAATCTGTCAGTAAAGGAATAAATGTAGAATATCTCCAGGACGAGGAAATTAGACAGAAATACATGGATATGATTAGTGAGAAGTTCCGAACAGTGGACAGTAAGCAGATACAGGATATATAAAGAGAATGGATGGCATACAGGGATGCTGTAGTGAAACAGCAAGGGAACGCCTAGGAACATCTGTGTGTAAAGATGGAAGAAAGCGAATATCTTGGTGGAACGACGAAGTGAGAGCAGCTTGTAAACGAAAAAAGAAGTTTTATCAGAAATGGCTCCAAACAAGGGCTGATGCGGACATGGAAAGATGAAAGAAACACAGCGAAACAAATAGTTGTCCAATCCAAAAAGAAGTCGTGGGAAAATTTTGGTAATAACCTGGAAAGGCTAGGTCAAGCAGCAAGGGAAACCTTTGTGGACAGTAATAAAGAATCCTAGGAAGCAAGGGAAAAAGGAAATGAATAGTGTTTTCGGTAATTCAGGTGAACTCATAATAGATCCTAGGAAATTACTGGACAGGTGGAGGGCATATTTTGAAAATCTTATCAACGTAAAAGGAAATGTTCATGGTAGTGTCGCGAACAACCAAGCTCATGGGGAGGAGGCAAATGATTATCGTGAAATTACGCTTGAAGAAGTGGAAAGGATGGTAAATAAACTTCATTGTCATAAAGAAGCAGGAATAGATGAAATTAGACCTGAAATGGTGAAGTATAGTAGGAAGGCAGGGATGAAATGGCTTCATTGAGTAGTAACATTAGCATGGAGTGTTAGTAAGGTACCTTCAGATTAGACAAAAGCAGTAATTGCACCTATCTATAAGCAAGGGAACAGGAAGGATTGCAACAACTACTACAAGTATTCACTACCATCTTGGAAGGGAGGGTGCGATACAGTGGTTGAGAGGAAGCTGGATGAAAACCAGTGGGGTTTCAGACCACAGAGGGGCTGTTAGGATCAGATTTTCAGTATGCGCCAGGTAATTGAAAAATGCTATGAGAGGAGTAGACAGTTGTGTTGATGTTTCGTAGATCTAAAGAAAGTATATGACAGGGTACCGGTACTGAGGGAAACAATGTTCGCCATACTGGGGGACTATGGGATTAAGGGTAGATTATTAAAATCAATTAAAGGCATTTATGTTGACGATTGGGCTGCAGTGAGAATTGATGGTAGAATGAGTTGTTGGTTCAGGGTACTTACAGGGGTTAGATAAGGCTATAATCTTTCACCTTTGCTGTTCGTAGTTTACATGGATCATCTGCTGAAAGATATAAAATGACAGGGAGGCATTCAGTTAGGTGGAAATGTAGTAAGCAGTCTGGCCTATGCTGACGACTTGGTCTTAATGGCAGATTGTGCCGAAAGCCTGCAAACTATTATCTTGGAACTTGAAAAATAGGTGCAATGAGTATGGTATGATGATTAGCCTTTCGAAGAATAAATTAATGTCAGTAGGTAAGAAATTCAACAGAATTGAATGTCAGATTGGTGATACAACACTGGAAAAGGTGGATGATTTCAAGTATTTGGGATGGGTGTTCTCCCAGGAGTGTAAGTGAGAATAATCAAGGTGTAGTGAAGCTAATGCAGTGAGCTCGCAGTTGCGATCAATAGTATTCTGTAAGAAGGAAGTCAGCTGCCGGGCAAAACTATCTTTACATCGGTCTGTTTTCAGACAAACTTTTCTTTACGGGAGCGAATGCCGGGTGGAGTCACGATATCTTATGAATAAGTTAAAAGTAACAGACATGAAAGTAGCGAGGATGATTCCCGGTAAAAGCAGGTGAGAGCATGGCAGGAGGGCACTCGGAATGAGGAGATAAACGCTAAGTTAGGAAGGAACTCGATGGATGAAGCTGTACCCATAAACCAGCTTCGGTGGTGGGGTCATGTGAGGCGAATGGAGAAGGATAGGTTACCTCGGAGAACAATGAACACTGTTAATGGAAGGTAAGATAAATAGAGGGAGTGTAAGGCGTAGATGGTTAGACTCAGTTTCTAACGATTTAAAGAGGCCACAGCACTAGTTGCAAATATAGGATTGTGGCGTCGTTTAGTAAATCCACAGAGGCTTGCAGACTGAACGCTGAAAGGCATAACGGTCTGTAATGATGATGATGTATGTAATAAATAAATAAATAAATAAATAAATAAATAAATAAATAAATAAATAAATAAATAAAATAGGTCCGCCTCTGTCGTGTAGTGGTTAGTGTGATTAGCTGCCCCCCACCCCCGAGGCTCGGGTTCGATTCCCGGCTCTGCCACGAAATTTGGAAAAGTGGTACGAGGGCTGGAACGGGATCCACTCAGCCTCGGGAGGTCAACTGAGTAGAGGTGGGTTCGATTCCCCCTCAGCCATCCTGGAACTGGTTTTCCGTGGTTTCCCACTTCTCCTCCAGGCAAATGTCGGGACGGTACCTAACTTATGGCCACGGCCGCTTCCTTCCCTCTTCCTTGTCTATCCCTTCCACACTTCCCATCCCCCACAAGGCCCTTGTGCAGCATAATAGGTCAGGCTACCTGGACGATGTACTGGTCCTCCTCCCCAGTTGTATCCTCTGACCCCAAGTCTCACGCTCTAGGACACTGCCCTTGAGGCGGTAGAGGTGGGATTCCTCGCTGAGTCCGAGGAAATACCAACCCTGGAGGGTAAACAGATCAAGAAGGAAAGCATGAATTAAATAAATAATACATACATACCGAAGTGTGACCCGCCCGGTGGCCAAGGTCTTTAAGGCGTTGAAACGGTCTGACACCGAGGTTAGCCGGTCCGAGTCCCGTTGGTCGAAGAAAGTTTCACCGTCAGAATGTTAGCCGGCAGGGTAGGGGAGGTGGTGGTATACACTAGATTGCGTGCGAAAAGCCTGAATTAAATTCCAAACCTCTCCGCAGTACTCATATGTTGATGGTGATTCATCCGTCGGATGGGGACCTAAAGCTTTGAACACACCCCTTGGTGCTATTCGACAGGAGTAGCCTACGTACCGGCACCGGGTTTCACCCTCTCTCTATCACGTCATTCATTTCATTAACTCCTCTAATGAGATTGACGTCACGAAGGGCAACCCGCCACGATAGATCCATCTCACCGAAACTCATACCCAAGTGACCCTGGTTGATGGAAATAAACTAAGATCTGCACGAACTGGGAGGAACAGAATGATACTTAGACCGGTCATCTTTCAAAAGGATGCTTAAACAAAAGCGATTGCAGCAAGGAGTAAGGCAGGTACCCTCTGGACTAAAGAGAGGAGAAACAACACTGCCAGGGCATGCGCAGTAACCGGACAAACGTCAAAACCCACCCAAAACGCAATACTTGAATATCGTGGTCCGGAGTCGGTCTATACAAAACAACAACAATACCGGGTGGTACACCTCCACGTCGCTAATTCGAACTTTGCGCCAGTTGAAACTCCTCTACTGGAGGAAGTCTGAACTTTATCTACTGTGTTAATTTTCAAGTTTCTCTGAAGATGTCACTACTTGGAAATTTTGAAGTTTTTGAACTGGGTCGTTTTCGATGTATTTTTGTTTTGTCTGTAGTAAGAAGTGTGGACATTCTCTTCCAGATGGCACTTCTGAAGAAATACAATTATGCACCCTAGTGCGAAGTGAAAGAACTATGTTTTTGAAGAAATTTTGTGTTCATAAGTTTGTTCTTTGTTAAATTTCTTTCATTTATTGTTTATGTTGGCAATATTAACCCCTTCTTTCCGCCAGGTTTGAATTTAGCCAATCCCGAATTTCTTTAATTAATTTATGACCAATCAGGGGTATCTTCTTCAACTTGGATATGTTGCTTAACCCTAGCCAATGAAATTCTTGTGGGAGGGTGTTCTCATTCCTGAAACGCCTCGAACTTTCCGCGAGAGTATATAAACTGCTGATTTTCGATTCTCCGCGCCACTTCAGTAACATCTTTCAGTGTGTAAAGTATGTAGCAGGGGACGGAAAGCGCCTCTTTCTTCGGGCAGCAATTCATCCACAAGGTAATGGCCGTTTAATAACTTCTTTTCTTGCTAGCTCAGCAGTTTAACTCTCGGGGCGGGTCCGAAGTTTTTCCATAATGTAACCTTCCTTAAAATGTAAAGACCCTTGGTATCTATTCTATCTTTAAACTGCATATCGGGATAGAGAGTGCTTAACCCTCTCGAGCTCCCACTCATATTGCTTTGAGGTGAACTTATTTTCTCAACCGTTTCTTCCAGTCTAGCGTAATGTAAATTGTCTTCTCATATAAGTCACCTCTTTAGGATGGGATTAGCCCTTGCATTAACGGCCTAGTGCCAAGTAGGTTTTAAACAAAATGTATTAGGAGTGCAAGAACGCCTCCTCTCAAGTTGATATTTTAGAGGCCATATAATTGACCTGTTTCCTTACATAATAGGCCTCAGTAGGTCGGGTATTTTTTTTACCCCTGTTTTCATGTCCTTCGAGGACAACTTGAAAGTGGAGTTTGGTGTGGCCTTTGATAGGCCCGAACTTAAGAACAGGTAGCTCTTTCTTAAATTTTGTTTCTGCGTGCCTCGAGAAGGCTTTACGGTGTAATTTGGAGCAAGTGCTCCTGGGCATGATTGGGGTCTTCTGCCCCTTTGTTGAATTGTGTATATTGTAAAGTTGGGCTTATAGCTCAAGAATTGTGTGTCTGGCTCTCGGAGCCCAAATGCTGTAATCATTGTAATTGTACATTTTCGAATTGTGATTCGGCTAGTGAGTACCTGTTCTATTTGTTATTTCTTAATCTTTAAAAGAAAATATAACCTTGTTAAATTTTATCTTAACTTTAATTTCGTATTTTGGGACCTGTTCACCCCCGCACCTTCTTTCACCTCTGCCGTTCCACAGGTACCTCGGAATAATAATAATAATAATAATAATAATAATAATAATAATAATAATAATAATAATAATAATAATAATAATAATAATAATACGTACATACACAATGGAACCGAATCACTAAAGGCAGTGTCACAGAATCATACTTTCCCAACATTCAAGACGGACTAAAACAAAAGTTAGATTTAAATCCATATTTAACCATTACGCTAACATGACATGGTCATATCTAGTCGTGTTTAATACACGTTCAAAATTATAGACAATTCAGTGTAACCAGGTGAACAAACTAGAGACCATATTGTTTTCGAATGTAAACGTAATAGATGAAGGAAAAGACATGTTAATCGGAGTAATACTGAAACAAGAAAACTGACCAGTGAATTGAAATATACTTATAAGTACCGGGCGAGTTGGCTGTGCGGTTAGGGACGCGCAGCTGTGAGCTTGCATCCGGGAGATAGTGGTTCGAACCCCACTGACGGCAGACCTGAATTTGGGTTTCCGTGGTTTCCCATTTTCACACCAGGAAAATGCTGGGGCTGCACCTTAATTAAGGCCACGGCTGCTTCCTTCGCACTCCTAGGCCTTTCCAATCCCGTCGTCGCCATTAGACGTATCTAGACATCTTGAGAGGTCACACCACAATGCATTTCCGGTTCTCTGTAACACGATAGAACCTGTCGTCATGTTTAGACTTGTTCATGAGGAGAGGGCAGGTTACGCTCCGACGTCACGTTATTTTCCGTCAGGTGGCGACGTAAAGCCATGTGAAGAACTCTTGTAAAATTACTGATGGTAACTGTGTAGTTAGGCCCCTCTGAAATGGCGGCTGGAGGGGAGGCCCTCCAAAATGGTGTCGAGAAAGGGCATATGGTCATGAAAACTAGGTTAGGTGATATGTGCCCCCTCTGGCGGGAGGATCAAATGGCGACGGTGTCGTGAAGGGCATCTGGCTATAAAACTAAGACTATATGTGCCCCCTCTAGTGGGAGAATCAAAATGGCGATGGGAAGGTCATCTGACCGTAAAACTGAGCCATGTGTAGTTACGCCCCTCCAAGATGACGTCGGGAAGGACATTTCGCCATAAATTTATGCGCTGTAAGGTAAGGCTCCTCCAAGGTGGCGTCGGGAAGGGAATCTTTGCAAGATGGTGTTCCATGGTTTCCCATATTCACAATGGCATTGGGAAGGGCATCTTGCAAGATGGCGTCGAGAAGGGCATCTAGCCGTAAAACTATGGGCTGTACCTGGTGAGTTGGCCGTGTGGTTAGGTACGCGCAGCTGTGAGCTTGCATTCGGGAGATAGTGGGTTCGAACCCCACTTTCGGTAGCCCTGAGATGGTTTTCCGTGGTTTCCCATTTCCACACCAGGCAAATGCTAGGGCTGTACCTCAATTAAGGCCACGGCCGCTTCCTTCCCACTCCTAGCCTTTTCCTATCTCATCGTCGCCATAAGACCTATCTGTGTCGGTGCAACGAAAAACATCTAGCCAAAAAGCTATGCGCTGTAAGGTTAGGCCCCTCCAAGATAGCGTAGGGAAGGGCTTCTTGTAATACTTCCATGGTTTCCCATTTTCACACCAGGCAAATAAGATGACGTTGGGAAGAGCATCTCGCAAGACGGCGTCGGGAAGGGCATCTCGCCATAAAACTATACGCTGTAAGGTTAGGCCTCTCCAAAATAGCGTCGGAAAGGGGATCTGGCAAGATAGTGTCAGGAAGGGTATCTCGCCACCCTCTGAGGTTAGGCCCCTCCAAGCTGGTGTCGGGAAGTGCATGTGGCCGTAAAACTAGGCGCTGTGTAGTTAGGCCTTTACAAGATAGCGTCTGCGAGGTTAGCCTTGCACTCTTATTCAAATTCCGCACCTCACACTGTCAAACAAGAGCTTGTGGTCGTGTTGACACCTGTCAAACAAGAGTACGTGGTCTTCTTTGTAAACAAAAGCACGTGAAGTGTGGTTAGGTCCCTTCAAGATGACGTCTGTGATGTTAGCCTTGCACTCTTATTCAAATTCCGCGCCTCACACCTGTCAAACAAGAGCACGTGGTCTTGTTTTGTACACAATAGCACTTCGTACTAGGGGTCAATGACCTGGCCATTTGTCAATGACCTCGTGGAAAAATGCTGATTTAGCACCCATTGTTTCTCAATCCCTGTTGCTACACTACTTCGCAGAATTATAGTGGGATTGCCTTTTTTGTTCTTTAACTTAAAAATCCTAACCTAAACTTAATTAGCAAAATTTTATAGTTTCACTCGCGACGTATGGCACAGAACGCGCGAAAACTTTAGCTATAATCCAAGAGGAACGCTATAAAAGTTACTATATACCACCACTATAGGCAAACCCACTCGTATATTGCAACCTATACAAAATTCTTGTATTTCACGCTTGACTCTGTGTTCATGCGGGGCAACTAAATATTTTTCCGCGAGTATCGAAAAACATAGTCTACACGTGCCATCAATGAATCGCTCCCAAAATTTCATACATACCGAAATCCAAAAATAAAATAAATACTTTAATTACAACTGATTTCACAAAATTGCTATTTTTATTAGCAAGACTAAGTGCAAGTGGCTATACTGTCTTTCTTCTAGCCTCTTGTGTGTGGTCTGAAAACCTCGAGTATTAACTATTAGCGATATGTTGCTCATATATCACCTTTCATAAGGAGCTGTCGTGGCTTCGAGTGCACCAGCGCCGCGAACTTGACATGTTATCGCTTCTCCATAAAATACTTTCCACTAATACTCTCAACTATCTGTCTTCATCTTTTTCTTACCTCTCGTCCTATCATGACCACAATACAAGATCTGGCTCCTCTCTTGTCATACCTGTAAACCGCACTGCTGTGTACAACCGCTCCTTCATAATCTCTGTGTCTAGGTCATGGAATTCGCTACCTGAGAATATTAGAGACAATCCCTCTCATCGCAAGTTTAAAGTGGCTTGGCGCGAGCATTTGCTGAGTAGATCCCGCTGACTTGCTGGCTAATGAATGAATGAATGAGATGAATGAATGGATTACTGTAGTTACGTCATTTAAGTGTACATTATGTTGTGTATTTTAAAATTAAGGATTCTATTATTATTATTGTTACGGGGCTTTCCGTGGTAGGTAGAGGTGAAAGAAGGTGCGGGTGTGAACGGGTCTCAAGCTACGAAAGTAAAATTAATTTAAAATTTAACAAGGTTATATTTTCTTTTCAAAATAAGGAAATAACAAGCATGGCAGGTACAAAGTAGCAAGTCAAAAGGGTAGTTACAATATTTACAGGATTTGGGCTTCGCGCCCTGACTTCACAATGCTTGGGCAATCAGCTCAGTTTTACCCCAAACACAAGTTTCAACAGAGGGGCAGAAAACCCCATTCATGCCTAGGAGCCCTTGCTCCAAATTACACTGAAAAGCCTCCACGAGGCATACAACACTCAATTTTCAAAAAGAGCCACTCGCTCTCAACTTTAAGCCTCTCAAAGGCCACACCAAACTCCACCTTCGAGTTGTCCTCACTGGACATAGACACAGGGGTAAAATACCCAACCTACTGAGGTCTATTAAATGAAAAGAAGGTTGATTACATGACCTCCAAAATAACAATTTGAGAGGAGGCGATCGGCACTCCTAATACACTTTGTTTTTAAAACCTAATTTGGCTCTTAGGCCACTGATGCAAGGGCTAATCCCATACTACGGAGGTGACTTTAGAAAAGAAACAAATTTACATAATGTTAAGGAAGAATAGGTTGAGAAAAAAGTTCACCTCAAAACAATATGAGTGGGAGATCGAGAGGGTTAAGCATTCTCTATCCCAATACGTAGTTTAAAAGGTAAAATAGATACCAGATTCTTTACATTTTTAAGGAAGGTTACATAACGGAAAAACTTCGGACCCGCCCCGAGAGTTAAACTGCTGAGCTAGTAAAGAAAGAAGTTATTAATTGGCCATTACCTTGTTGTTGACCGCTGCCGAAGAAAGAGGCGCTTCCCGCCCCCTGCTATGTACTTTACACACTGAAAGATGGAACAGAAGTGGCGCAGAGACCCTAAAATCAGCAGTTTATATACTCTCGCGGAAGGTTCTAGGCGTTAGGGGAATGAGAACACCCGCCCACAATCACTTTATTGGAGAATAAAGAGAAACCCCTACACAAGATGAAGAAGAAACACATTATTGGTGGAAAATTAAGTTAAGAAATTCGGGATTGGTTGAATACAAAAGAAGGAGAAAGAGAGGGGTATACAGCCAACTTAAACCACAACAGAAGGAAATTTAACAAGAAACAAACTTTTGAAATAAAAATTTCTCCAAAGAACAGTTCTTTTTCTTCGCACTAGGGTGCACTATTGTAGTTCTTCAGTAGTGTCCTCTAGAAGAGAAAGTTTACACTTCTTACTTCAAGCAAAACAAAAACACATCAAAAATGACACAGTTCTAAAACTCCGAAATTTACAGGTAGTGACATCTTCTGAGAAAGTAGAAAATTAATACCGTCAATAAAGTTCAGGTTTCCTCCAGCAGAGGAGTTTCAACTGGCGCACCTTTTGAATTAGCGGCGTGGAGGTGTACCGCCCGGTACAATTATTATTATTATTATTATTATTATTATTATTATTATTATTATTATTATTATTATTATTATTATTATTATTATTATTATTATTATTATTCTTGCGTTCCGGCCTTCTAAGGACCACGTACAAATTTCAATTCTTCCTCCTTAGTTCTTTCCTTTTCTTCCAGTATTCTTTCATTGTTTCACTGTGTTTCTTTTTCCTGTCTTCAGTCCACTTTGTGCCTGTTTTCTTTTCCTTCCTCCCTTGGAATCCTTCCATTTGTAAGACTTTCTTCCTAAAAATCTTTCTCTCCAATAATTCTTCTTCTCGTATGTTGTTTCTTTCCAGGTCTTTCTTGACTTCTTGAATCCAGTTAGTAGTTGATTTCTTTTCCCAAAGGTACTTGAAGATTCGTTTAGTTAGTCTATTGTCATCCATTCTGTAAATGTGTCCAAGAAATAGCAATCTCCTTTTTCTTATTGTTTCTGATATGTTTTCTATGTTCTGGTAAATTTCATTGTTACTTCTTAATTTCCAAAACTCTGCAATTCTTAGAGGACCTAATATTTTCCTTATAATTCTTCTGTCTAATATTTCTAATTTATCGAGCTTGTAGTTCAGTGCTAGACATTCGCTGGCATAAAGGTATTCTGGTTTCACTACTGTGTTGTAGTGCTTTATTTTAAGCTTTCTTGATAAGCACTTTTTGTTATAAGTATTCTTAGTTATACCGTACGCTCTTTCCATCTTTTGTATCCTCTCCTCTATAGCAGATTTTTTCTAAACCATTTTCTGGAATTGTCTCACCCAAATATTTGAATTTCATTACCTTTTCTTTTTGGCCAATATCCGTTACTAAAAACTTTGGGGCACTTTTTATATTCGTCAAAAATTTTGTTTTCTCGGCAGAGATTCTCAAGCCTGTCATGTTGGCTGTCTTTTCAAGGAGACTGACTTGCATTGCTGCATCTGTAAGGCTTTCTGAAAGTATGGCAAAGTCATCTGCAAATGCTAGGCAATTTATTGCAACACCTTTGTTCTTCTTCCCCAGCATGAGTGGCAATATTTTGGATTCTTTCAGTTTTTCATTCCAAATTCTTACAATTTTCTCCATGACACAGTTGAAAAGGAGTGGAGATAGACCATCGCCCTACCTGACACCTGTATTTATTATGAAAGGTCGAGATATTTCACCCATAAATTTTACTTTCGAGATAGTGTCTGTAAGTGTTTCACGAATTAGGTTTGCCAATTTAGTTTTAACTCCAAATTCCCGGATTACTTCATCTAGGGTTTCCCTATCAACAGAGTCAAAAGCTTTTTTAAAGTCAATAAATGTTACAACGATGTCTTTGGAGTTTATTAATCTGCGTCGAATTATAGATTTCAGGTTGAAAATCTGTTCAGAGCAAGATCTTCCCTCTGTAAATCCACCTTGATATTCACCCAATTCACTGTCCAGTGTCGATTTTACTCTGTTGAGTAGTATTGTTGAAAATATCTCGTAAGTAACTGGCAAGAGAAATATCTCTGTAGTTGTTGACATCTTGCTTGTTACCCTTCTTGTGTAATGGGTGTATTAGAGCCACTTTCCAATCCTCTGGGATCTTTCCTGTTTCCCAAATTTCTTCAAAGATTATTTGTAGATCTTCTATAACTTTTGGTTCAGCCCATTTTAAAAGTTCAGCTGTTATGGAGTCTTCCCCACTAGCTTTGTTATTTTTAAGATGTTTTAATGCTTCCTTAATTTTTTCCGCTGTTGGAGGTGAATCAGCTTCTAGATTTTCGTGAATTTCTGAACGTTCTAATTTATGATTTGGCTCAGGGCAGTTCAGCAGGTGTTCGAAGTGTTTTTCCAGAATCTCACAATTCTCGGCATTGTTAAGGCCAATATTATCATTTGCATCTTTGAAGCAAATACTCCGGGATTGATAACCTTTCAGGTTATTCTTAAAGGTCTGAAATTTCGGGAGTTATTTCTTACAAAATTATTCTCAATTTCTACTAGCTGCGATTTTTCAAAAGATCCTTTAACCTGCCTTATCATTCTTGTTGTTTCTTTTCTTTGTTGTTTAAATAGCTCATAGTGTTCATTCTTTTCTGAACATTTCCATTTTTTCCACTTTTTCGTTCTTTCCATAAGTGCTTCCTCACATACGTTATTCCACCATACTTTCTTTTTAGTTTTAACTGATCCAAATACTTTCTTCGCTGAACTATTAATCTGTTTAGATAATTCTGGCCATTTGCCATGCTGAGTTATTTTAATTTCTTCCCGAAAGTATTCTATAGTTGCTTGTGTAATGTTGAGCCTATCTAAATTGTATTTCATTAATTTTCTCGAACTTCTTTGATTCCTGCGAGGTAGAAGCTTTAGCTTATTTTAGAGAGGTAGTGATCGGAGTCAAACTCCCCACTTCTTATTACTTTAATATTCATAAATCCCTTAATACTTTTTTGAGAAATAGCTACATGGTCCAATTGAAACTCACCTAACATCGGGTTTGGGGACACCCATGTTTTAGCCTTTCTTGGAAGTTTTTTAAAGAAGGTCGACATTAATTTTAGGTGAAAGGATTTACAGAGATTAATTAGTCTCATGCCATTTTTGTTTGTTCTTTTGTGTACGGGATATGCCCCTACTGTTTTGCTGAAAACTTGATCTTTGCCTAACTGTGCATTAAAATCACCTAGTAGAATAATAACATTTGATTTTGGAATTTTTGACATTTCATCATCTAGAAGACTCCAGAATTCTTCAGTTTTACTCGGGTTCTTGCTATTATCTTCATTTATTGGTGCATGACAGTTAACAAATGTATACTTTGTTCTTGCATTTAAGTGTGAGAAGGGATAACCTTTCTGAACTAGATTTGAATTCCATAACATTATCAACTATTGCTTTATGGACATAAAAGGTGGTACCTAGTAGTGGCATTCCTTTCATAATTTCGATTGCTGGTTTACCTTCAAAGATTCTATAATTTTTGGTTTCTGTTGCATTCTCATCCATAAACCGTGTCTCTTGAGATGCTAAGATCTGGATTTCATGTCTATCTAAGAAAATTTCCAGTTCTTTCTGTTTGCCGGTTTTTAGCAAGGAATTTACATTAAGAGTGCCTGCAAAGAATTTCCTCTTAAATTTAAGTCTGAAAGGATTCCAAGGATGCTCCGATTCACCCTTATTGCAGATGTTGGGACTCCCCAGAACCCTAGGTCCCGATGCATTGCATAACGCAATGGTGGATTTCTCTTCCGAGCTACCACCTGGGGTAGTGCTTTCATTCAGCGGACTTTCCATTCTGCAATTGAAATTGTACATTGTACAAGGTAGGAAATTAATTCCAAGATAAGATCGGATTGTTAGTCCGAAATTATTTTTTATTCGTGCTTTACTCCACTAGGTTCTTCCGCTCTCTCCGCCGTTGGGACATTAAATTCCTCATCCGCCTTCGAGACCGTTGACCAGGTTTCACCTGTAACCCTAGGCAAGGGCCCTTACAGGGTGCTACCATCCGGAGCCAGATGGACCCAGATTTTTTTACGAGGTTGTTACTCCTCCCCCTCCTCCTTCCCCATCACTTGCAAGATGAGGCCCCGGGCTTGGGACCGGCAATGGCGGAGTTATTATTATTATTATTATTATTATTATTATTATTATTATTATTATTATTATTATTGTTGTTGTTGTACTGAGTTTACACCCGATAGCTTTCGAAGCAAGAAGCGGTGGGCCAAGGGAATGGGGCTTGAAGGCACATAAAGTTTGCCAGATAGTAATCTAAAAAACTTAACATGTTACAGAAGTGAAAAATGGTATTTTTTATCTCTATTTAACATAAAGAAACGTGTATTTTTAGTTTTCGGAAATATCACCTGGGTGGAAGGGGGGGGGGTTAAAGTGACTGAAAATGGTGTTGAATTCTTTTAATTAGGCTACTGATATATCAAAAATGAAGATTTTACAGATGTGAAATTTGATATTTTCAATCTGCTTTAAAAGTAAAAATACACGTATTCTCTTAAAATCCAATGAAGCGGGGGGGGGGGTGAAAGAGTTGAAAAATTAATTGGCTTAATTGTATGAGAATACATACATCTAATAAAAACTAAAGTTATTACAGATGTGAAAATTCGTATTTGGATCTCCTTTAAAAACAAAGAAAAACGCGTTTTGGGCGGGAAACCATCTTGGAGGGCGGGAGTGTAAAGGAGTTGAATTCCTTTCATGAGGACACATAAATCAAAAACTGAAGAAGTTAGAGTCGTGATAATTGGTATTTAGAAGATCCTTTACTATTAAAGAAACAAGTATTTTTTTCGGGAAAGTTCACTTAGGGGGGGAGGGAGGAGTAGTGTGAAATGAAGTGAAAAAAGTAAATTACTTTTATGGGGATACTTATATCTCAAAACTGAAGGTAATAGACGTGAACATTGGTGTTTGGAATCTCCCTTAAATATAAAGAAACAAGCCTTCTTTTCATTTCTTTTTGTGGGGGGGGGGGGGGGGGTTGGCGGTAAATAAACTTAACGGCGGTGGGGTGTAGAAGGAGGTGAGACCAATTGATTTTACTGTTATTAATGTAGTTACAAGGATCCTCCGTTGCTCAGGCGGCACCGCGCCGGCCTCTCAAAGCTGGGTTCCGTGGTTCAAATCCCGGTCACTCCATGTGACATTCGTGCTGGACAAAACGGAGGCGGGACAGGTTTTTCTCCGGATACTCCGGTTTTCCCTGTCATCGGCCATTCCAGCAACACATAATAATAATAATAATAATAATAATAATAATAATGTTCCGGACCGTCGTCAAATGTGCGGGCCGCGCTGGCAACGGCTCATGGACGGGTAATGACTAAGAATGCAGTCCGGCCGCGGGTTCAGTGCCGCCAAATCACCCAATATGACACCACGCCGGATCTCCTGAAGGATTTTATCCATATTAAAAATGATTAAAGGAAAAGATGGCAAAGATTTACGGACCCAACTGACCAGGAGGAATACCTGAGCCTAGCCCGGGAAGTACGAAATCGATTGCTGGAAAGGAATATTGAAAAATGGGAGGAAACGTGCTGTAAAATAATAGAAAACGAGTCAGATAGCGAATTTCGACGGATTATATATCTAAAACAATAAGCATTCAATTATAAATTTCAGTAACTTATAATACCGTAGCGAAGCACGGGTATCTTGCTAGTTTATTATATAAATTAGTTTGCGTTTCTTCGGTATACAAAGTTAAACAAGACCAGGGACGTGTTTCAATTTAAAGTACCATACTAAAAGAAATTAAACAGATGTGACCAGCACAATATACTGATTAATAGAACATTCATTAGAAACCGGGGTCTAGCCCTGTAAACAATACATGATTTAGTTTACCAACACCTAACTTAGGGTCTCTTGGTATGCCAATCTGCTCAATAGTACCAAGATTCTAACTCTAACCAGTATAATCTTTACTAGAAAATACGCAAGAGCGTTTGCCACTAACGTGTCATACATAACAGCAAGAACTCTAAATACATACTGCTTGCTCAATACATCACAGCCTTCTGTTCGCCTCTCGTTCTCAATTATTTCACACATTGACCAAAACTCTTTAAAGTTCAGAGACCGGAATAGTTCACGCTAAAACAATTTTAAAACATTATCCGTCCCATACATAAGGGCAACATAGCAAACGAACTCAGGTCTACAGATCTTAAAATACCTCTATCATACATACTTTATTTTAAGTGAAACTTGCCCGGGGCAAAGAACTATTGAAACCTTACATAGGCTAAAGCCTTAACATGAAAATCTTTACAATTGCAATCCGCTTCCTCAACTTTCATAACGCGCTACACAAGGGGTTCCTGTCTTAACGTCTTACCTCCACGTCTGGTGAGTCCTCAGTTCGAGGCCGCGGCGGGACCGGCTGCGAATGCAGCGAGCAAGTCAAGCAGACCGGAATCAGAATGACGGCAAGGAGCCGCGAGCGCTCGCCTGCCCAGCAGGGAGAGGCGCGCGCGCACTCAAAGGGGAGGGGAGTTTGGTCACCAGACGTGCAGGCAAGAGGAGGATAGCCAACCTAAGGTTGAAAACACCCCAGGACGGGAAGAAACTTCCCTTTATCCTGGGGCCATGAGGGCATGAGGACAACGTTTATTTAGGAAGGGCAATGCAAAACATAATACAACATGACATATATAAATAACATCTAAATAAAAGAGCTTGCAAGCACAATTACACTGATAAAATAAAACGAAGAGTGAAAGGAAATCTTCTTCACGGTACAATTGTTACGGAGTTATCCGTGGTAGTTAGAGGTGAAAGAAGGTACTGGGATGAATAGGACTCAATCTACGAAATTAAAGTTAATTTTAAAATTTAACAAGGTTATATTTTTCTTTTCAAGATCAAGAAATAACAAATATAACAGGTACTCAGTAACCTAACAACAAATCGAGAATGTACAATTACAGTGTTACAGGATTTGGGCTCCGAGAGCCAGACACACAATTCTTGAGCAGTAAGCCCAACTTTACCCGTATGCAAGATTCGACAAGGGGCAGAAAACCCCAATCATGCCCAGGAGCACTTGCTCCCAATTACCTAATAAAGCCTCCTCGAGGCACACAAAATCAACTTTTAAGAAAGAGCAAACCCGCTCTCAAAATTCAAGCCTATCAAAGGCCACGCCGAACTCCACCTTTAAGCTGTCCTCCAATTACAATAACACAGGGGTCAAAAATACCCAACCTACTGAGGCCTATTCAGAGAAGAAACAGGACAATTACATGGCCTCCAAAAATACCAACTTGAGAGGAGGCGTCCTTGCACTCCTAATACACTTTGTTTAAAACCTACTTGGCACTAGGCCGTTAATGCAAGGGCTAATCCCATCCTAAAGAGGTGACTTATATGAGAAAACGATTTACATTACATTAGAAGGGAAGAAACGGTTGTGAAAATAAGTTCACCTCAAAGCAATATGAGTGGGAGCTCGAGAGGGTTAAGCACTCTCTATCCCAATATGTAGTTTAAAGAGAGAGAATTTTTTCCAAGAGCCTATTACATTTTAGATGAAAATTACATGGTAAAAGATTTCGAACCCGCCCCGAGGGTTAAACTGCTGAGCTGGCAAGAAAATAAGTTATAAAACGGCCATTACCTGGTGGTTGAACTGCTGCCCGAAGAAAGAGGCGCTTCCCGCCCCCTGCTACATAATTTACACAATGATAGGTGTTACTGAAGTGGCGTAGAGACCCGAAAATCAGCAGTTTATATACCCTCGCGGAACATTCGAGACCTTTCATGAATGAGAACACCCGCCCACAAGCCTTTTATTGGACGACAAAAAGATTACATGTCAGAATTGAAGAAGAAAACCAGGATTGGTGGAAAACTAATTACAGAAATTTATGATTGGCCAATTTCAAAACTGGCAGAAAGAAATGGTTAACGTTGCCAACTTAAACACAAGCAGAAAGAAATTTAATAAGGAACAAACTTATGCATACTAAAATTCTTCAAAAAAAAGTTCTTTCACTTCGCACTAGGGTGCACCGTTGTATTTCTTCAGTAGTGCCATCTAGAAGAGAATGTTCACACTTCTCACTACAGACAAAACAAAAATACATCGAAAAGGACACCGTTCAGAACACTTCAAAATTTACAAGTAGGGACATCTTCTGAGAAACTTGAGAATTAGCACTGTAGTTAAAGTTCAGGCTTCCTCCAGTAGAGGAGTTTCAACTGGCGCAATGTTTGAATTAGCGGAGCGGAGGTGTACCGCCCGGTACAATTATTATTATTATTATTATTATTATTATTATTATTATTATTATTATTATTATTATTATTATTATTATTATTATAGTATTCGTTTCATTTGTGTTTGTAATTATGTCAATGTATACTCTTCTAGTGGTTAAGTGTACGAGAGGGCTTTGAGCCCTAACTTCGCCACCAATAAAGGCGTTATCTATCTATCTATCTATCTATCTATCTATCTATCTGCCTATCTATCTAGCTACTTAACAGGCGTAAGATGCTGTGAATCTCGAGCCAGGCCAACAGCTATCACGCCGCCTGCGCAAGAACACTAGGCTTAAAAAAGCTCATGTGTCAACCAAACGACCTCAATATCGCTGGGGTTTCGCGCCGATAAAGAAACCCAGCTCGCTTGGGAGACCTGGTCTGCGGTAGAGCGAACGGGTTATCGAGGCAGCTGTACTTGCCTTGACTTAGCTGTTTGTAGTTTGTTTTAACTTGATAAGGAAACGTTCCCAGATAAAAAAAGACAATCTAAATACAAAATTATTTGCCCCAGCAGCGCTGGCGGAGCTGGGGTTCAACGCACGCCACTGGGAGTATGGAACTTCGAATCGCACAATTGTACAACTTGTGACAATAAAGTTCAGTGAATGAAGGCAGGACTGTCAATCCGGCAACACTGGCGACACACAACGCTGCACCTCCGTAGCAGCAGGTTTTGACCACCTGCGCCCAAGGTTGTTGAGTTGAGCATCGTGTGTGTGCCATGTAAGACCTGTTTGACACAGTGCGTGTTTAGTGCGTTGGTTCTGAACTGCGAACAGGGACATCAACGACCAAAAGATCAATGTACAGTCTTGTCTTAAGCTTGGCAAGACACCGAAGAAATGCGTGCGATGCTGGCACGTGTTTATGAAGATCAAGCACTGTCCTTGAAGTGTGTGTACGAGTGGTTCGCCCGTTTTCGAGGAGGACAGGAAAGAGTTTCTGACAACCCCCGTAGCGGAAGACCGGCGACCGCCGTCAGTGACGAAAACATTGAGAAGGTGAGGACATTATTCACGAACGGTCGGCGATTAACTGTGCGCATGATAGCGGATGAACTGCAGATTAACCGTGAATCCATGCGACAAATCGTTACCCAGAAGTTAGGGAAGAGGAAAACGTGTTTTCGTCTTGTACCACATCACTTGACTGACGATCAGAAGCAGGCACGTTTGCAGGCTTCACAGGATTTTGTCGAAATGGCTCTTAAGCATGCCAATCCTTGGGTATGTGCAGCATTTGTCAACAAAAATAGAACAATAGAACAATAGAATGAATATTGGCCTATTTTCCCCGTGTTGAGCTAGGTCTCCCCCCTTAACAGTAATCAGAGGTAAAAAGTGGAAGCGGTCCAACACTTCGAAAAATTAAGGTATCTGCCAAAGAAAGGCAAGGGACACGAAGGGCGTGAAAATGAGATCCCCTAGGCCTTCGCACTTAATACCGGTGTGATCGGAAAATAACATGAGTTGACCAAAGGAGGTTTGATAGGATAAATGAAAGTGAGGAGCCTGACAAAGTAGAAACAGATAAGAGTCTCGTGGTCGCTAACCCACCCTCCGAAGTGATGATGATGATGATGATGATGATGATGATGATGATGATGATGATGATGCTTGTTGTTTAAAGGGGCCTAACATGTAGGTCATTGGCCCGCCCACCCTCCCAAGTTAAGAGCCCGTTGGGCACCTTATAGTCGCTTTTTACGACAGGCAGGGGCACCGAGGATTTTTTCTACCGCCATCACCCTCAACGGGATACATATAAGAGGAATATGAGTTGAGACATTTGGTGACACGCTTTGCAATACACGGCTTTCATCACCGTATCTGTGCCAAGAAGTTCTACCACCGGGCCAGCCAGGAGTGTGTGTGTGTGTACTGTGCAATGAACAGTGTGATACATATCACGTAATGAAGTGCAAGAAGAGAACAATCTCTCTGAAGCAATTTTGCTCTGAACAAAGTGCTCCTTGAGTGAATTGTAATTTACTTGATGTAATATGTAAATTTTGCACATTGTGCGCAGTAAAATTTATTATATTTCAGAGATGGTAAGTAAGTCTAACCTAAAAATTCTTACGAAATGTGGACAGTGCTTATGGGACTCCGAAATACTAGCACAATAACAATGGAGGTATTATAACATACTGTACTACATATTATAAGCCATATTTAGAATATTATCTGTGAAAAGTTACTCCAGGAATGTTTGTTTTTTAGCTAGTTGCTTTACGTCGCACCGACACAGATAGGTCTTATGGAGACGATGGGACAAGGAAGGGCTAGGAGTGGGAAGGAAGCGGCCGTGGTCTTAATTAAGATACAGCCCCAGCATTTGCCTGGTGTGAAAATGGGAAACCACAGAAAACCATCTTCAGGGCTGCCGACAGTGGGGTTCGAACCTACTATCTCCCGAATACTGGATACTGGCCGCACTTAAGCGACTGCAGCTATGTTCGGTTTTCCGATTTGTGCAACCGTACGCACAACACGACATTATAATAGCTACATCACTAATTCAATATTAGTAACTCTTTTACGTTTTAGTGTGTCATACAGTGTTTATGTCTGAAAAATTACAATTTGCGTTCACCTCATTCACTTCAGTGGGATGTATGGGTTCGACTGTCAAAAAAAAAAAAAGCAACAACATGCATTCTCGCGCAGTGGCGGCTTGCAGAAAATCAGTTGTTTTGCTGTAACCCATCCCCACTCCAAAAAATGTAAAAATAGTTAGAAGCATGTGGTTTTCAAGAGGCCCTCCGCTGAGTTTTTCATACCGAAGAAACACGCAGACAACCCGACACATATACACTTTCCTCATACAAAACTGATTAAACACCTGCAATGACAAAACATTCGCGAACTCAGAAACACTTGTTGTGAGCGCGCAAAAGCAGAACTTCTCAACGTTATCAAAATCACTGAAATAAAACCAGCAACGTCATAATGCAAAATTACATGTTAATTTGCTATAATAAAATGTATACACTAGACATTTTGTAATTAAAGGAAATCACAATATCATGTCCTTATTTCGAGAACATAAAAAGTACATTTTTTATAGTTCATCGGTTTACAAATGTGGCTATGGAATAAGCAAGTTGGGAGTATTAAAAGACCTGGCGGGAACAGCTAATGGCTTGCTCTACAGTATTTAGTTTTCCTCTATGTGCTCGAACGAATGCTCGCTGTGAAGTGTGATGTCTTGGCTGTTCTTTCCACAGCACATCGAAAAAGTTGGGCACACATGCGCAAACGGCAGAGTTCCTGCTTCTGGCAAAAAGCTTATAAATTCTCGCTGAGCTGTGATCTCCACAGCACCCGGCGTGGAGTGGTTGACTTGTTGCCTGGTTGTGAAGGGAGTTGAATGATTTCCTAATCTTTGGCTGGTGTCTTTTTCATGGCACTCTATTTGATTGCAGATTATATTATTAAAGTAATTTATTTTTCAAGTAGACAATGTGCTGCAGTACATAAATACGGCCGCCCCTGTATACGACCACGCCCCCTACGCAGAACATGTCACTGGGCTTTACTCTCAAAGCTCCAAGGCGTCTCCCTGTATTCCTCCCTGGGTGGGTCACAAGGCTGCCAGCCTGTCTAAGCTCTAAATGACCTTTCTTCTTGCCGTGTGGACAGTATGCACCGCAGCCACTCTCGAAGGGAGTGTGACCCCGAAGAGACCACTGTGCTCAGGACTATGTGCAAAAATAGGTTACATTTACTAAATGACCCTTTTCTTTCTTACCGGGTGGACAGAATACTCCTTTACAAGTTATATTTACTTGTGCTTGCATTCTGCGGGGGTTGGTAAGGGAATGTAATTCTCATCATTGCTGGGATTGACGTCACATCCGATTATATGTTAGCCAATAACAATGCTAGTAACTACTTAAGCAATAGAGAATGCCGTCTGCTGCTCTTCATTAGGTTATACAAGTAAATGTTACTGGTAGGTTCCTGGGCATGACAATGAACACGTCTCTCCTCTGAAAGGAATTCTACGTAAGATTTGCATAATTTCTAGTTCTCTATAATGTTATAAACCTAAATCGAAAATAGGTCTATTGACCAGAACATTTCGTTACAGTTAATCAGGGTGGAATTTTGAAAACTATAAGAGCCATTCAAAAAGAAACGAGCAGGAGGCTATGAAATGAAAACCTGTACCGTTATTTCAAAAGTATTGTCCAGCACTGTTGAGGCACTTGGCCCACTGCGACGTAAGGCGGTGACTGGCCGTGTCGTAAAATTCCTGGGTCTGCTTTGTGAACCGGTTCCAAACGTACTGTTTCATGTCGGTGTCCGAGGTAAAATCGTTTGCCTCTCAGAGCCTTCTTTGGCACAAATTGGATTTTTTGGGTGGCGGAGACCCTGCATGCTTCCACTGGATATTTTATCGTTTTGACTCGGGTTCGAAGTGATGACATCATGGCTCGTCTCCAGCGACCACCCGTGACAGGAACTCATTGACTTTGACTTCCTTGGCACAGCGCAGCAGATGTTCAAGAGAGAGGTCCATTCCTGTGCTGGTTGAAGCCTGTGAGGCAACCATTGGGCGCACTTTTAGCGAAATTTCAATCTGTCCTTAATGGCGTGAACACTTCTGATGCTCACTTCGACCTCTGCGGCAATGGCTGCTACCGTAACTCACTGGTCTTGCAATATGAAGGCATCCACCTGCTGGACAATGGCATCGATAGATTGGCGTAGCGTTCCAGGCCGTGCATCATCAACGAACGAGATCCGTCCTTCACTCAATCGCTTGTGCCATTCCTCGATGATTTTTTTCCCCCTCGCTCCTTCTGCTGTCAGGGAACGCTCTACACCCATTTGCTCTTCTTTTGAAGCCTCCATTTCACTGTTTTCAGCACGACTGGGTGCAGCGGACGATCAACGCGTGTGCATGCTCGCTTTTTCGTCACGTGGTGTGCACCCATGTTCCTGTAGCGGCGAGTTTAGGACCTCAGCGCTCTTATAGGGACCGCACGTTCTTCCGCAGGCAATTGCATTGGGATCCTTTCCGCGGTTTTCATTTTACAGACTCCGGCTTATTTCCTTTTGAGTGGCCATATTAACACATATAATTTTGCGATTCAGAGTTTCCCTTCACTCCATGAAATGTCTTAGTTTGTATGTATGAATAACGTAGGAGCTGCCATGTTTGGAAGTACATCAGGGAGCGTGGCCGTTGGCTTCAAGAGATTGCCGCAGAGAGCAGTGTAACGGGCATCTCCCTGTGTTCTCTACTACATGCATACAGTACCGCTCAAAAGTTTAGGACCACATTAAGAAATTACGAAATATCATCTAGAACCTAAAATTGTGCCACTAGACCTCTTTAATTTTCTACCTGAGCTCCCACATCGAATAGGATGCATGTCACCTGATTTCATTGAGTTAGTCCATGTACTGTAGATGTTATGAATTTTTAACTCTTGGAACGTCACACCAAAAATTAAAAAATGGGTAATATAATGTCCTGTACACTCTGACTGGTTACAAGTATTGCCATCAAGATATTTTTGTAGACTTAACAATACGTGGGGGCCATTTCAGTATTAATATAAAAATTCAGAAAATATGCGACACCGGTTTATTACGTGTTTTATTTTTTCAAAGCAACCCCAAAATGGTCGATTTTTCTTTGTCTTTGTCATGTATTGCCCAAGGTCTCGGGGCGAACTATCGGCGTCAGACTTATCTGCCCTGATAGTTTCATTTGCACTCTGCGGATGGCATCCAAGAACACATTTCTGTTACCGATAGCTCACACTGAGACCTATGGCAAGAACAAGGAAAAAATGACCATATTAGCGCTAGTTTGAAAAAAAATGCACAAAAATGGGTGCCGCATTTTTCGGAATTTGTATATGTATACTGAAATGACCCCACCTATTGCTCTACAAAAGAATCTTGGTGGCGATACTTGTAAACTATCAGAGTATATCGTACATAATATTTCCAAAATGTTGACTTTCTGATGTGACCTTCCCAACAATTTAACATGTGTAACTTCAACAATACTTAGCGTAACTCAGTGAAATTAGGTGACGCATATCATATTAATTGCGAGAGGTCAAGGGAAATAAATACAGAGGTCTAGTAGCACAATTTTAGTTTCCAGATGACACTTCAATATTCTTTTATGTGGTCCTAAACTTTGGACTGTTATAGACTGTTATGCCTTTCAGCGTTCAGTCAGTAAGCCTCTGTGAATGTACTAATTGCCGCCACAATCCGCTCTTTTTGTAACTAGTTCTGTGACG